>NC_057814.1:599548465-599838589 GCF_018294505.1 Triticum aestivum
TGCTTCCGTTCTGATGATGTATAAGTAGTTTACCACGGACCTACAGGTCCATAGCTAGTAGCTAGATGGTTTCTTCTCTCTCTTTGATCTTCAATATAATGTTTTCCATATTGCTCTTGCAGATCTATTCAATGTAATCTTCTTTTCGAGATCTAGATGATGTATAAGTACCACGAACGCCGCCACTTCGATTTCGATGGTGAGGTAACTACTAATCTCTCTCCCTCTCTCCCTCTCTTGCCGCTCATTGTCGTCTGATTTGATTTGATTTTGTTTTGATTTCCATCGCTAGGGTTTTAGCAACGGCGTCGGCGGAAATGACCGACTACTAGGGTTCAACCCCCTCCACCTGCATCCCCTCCACAACTTCAGTGAGTTCATCCCATCCATCTTCTTTTGCTTTCTACGAATTCATGGTGAGTTCATCCCCTCCCGATTTGATTTCCGTCGCTAGGGTTTCAGTTTGGTAGTGATTTGACAAGGCCAAATTGAATTAGAATGGGTAGGCAAAATTATATTAGAGTGAGTAGGCCAAATTGAATTAGAGTGAGTAGGCCAAATTGAATTAGAAACTACAATGTGTTTTTTTGGCAGTGCAAGATAATTTTGGAAATGTGTGGTGGTGTGGATAATTGCTGATGAAATGTCTTTGCTTTGGGCAGTTCTAGGAATGTGTTTGCTCTAGTGCATTGCCAAGTCGGTGCCAAATCAGTGCCACATTGCAACCAATTATTCTATACCAATAAATGTTGTTCAATGATTTCTTGTAGAAATTTGTTATATAGGAGAAATAATGCTATGCCAATAAAGGTAGTTGACAAAACAATTATGCTATGCCAATGTGACTTGTGTAGATACTACACTTCATCCAATGTCCAACGTGACTTGTGTAGATACTACACTTAATCCATCTTGAATTAGAATGGATAGGCAAAATTGAATTAGAAGGAGTAGGCCAATTTGAATTAGAAACTACAATGTGTTTGTTTGGCAGTGCAAGATAATTTTAGAAATGTGTGGTGGTGTTCTTCTGGGCACTATATGTTGTCGATGAAATGTGTTTGCTCTGGGAATTTTTAGAAATGTGTTTGCTCTCGGCATTTCTGGAAATGTGTTTGCTCTAGGGCATTGCCAAATTAGTGCCACATTGGAGCCAATTATGCTATGCCAATAAAGGTTGTTCAATGATTTCTCATAGAATTTTGTTATATAGAAGAAATAATGCTATGCCAATAAAGGTAGTTGACAAAACAATTATGCTATGCCAATGTGACTTGTGTAGATATTACGCTTCATCCAATGTTCAATGTGACTTGTGTAGATACTACACTTCATCCATATTGAATTAAAATGGGTAGGCAAAATTGAATTAGAGTGAGTAGGACAAATTGAATTAGAAACTACAATGTGTTTGTTAGCACCGCAAGATAATTTTAGAAATGTGTGGTGGTGCTCTTCTGGGCACTACAATATTGTTGTTGTGATCATCTATGTTATTGATGAAGTGTGTTTGCTCAAGGCATTGTTAGAAATGTGTTTGCTCTAGTGCATTGCCAAATCAGTGCCACATTGTTGGCATTTTTAGTTGATACACACGTGCATAATTGCGGCCCATTAACTTAGTTGCAGCCAATTAACTTAGTTGCAGCCAATTATGCTATGCCAATAAAGGTTGTTCAATGATTTCTTACAGAAAATTGTTATATATGAGAAATAACTCGAACAGCTTCGCAGCGTATGGCGAAGTCGACAAAGGTGAAGCGAGCACCAACAAGGTAAGATTACAAAACATCTATGAGCATTGCAAACACATGCATATATCTAGCCATTCATTATTGATGATTTCAAATAATTGACTTGCCAGGGGTACGTACGAAACCTGTCTCCAGCACCCGTCGAGCCGCATCCATGTGACATGGACATGCTCAACCACGAGCTTGTCGTGTCACATGAGAGTACAGTGAAGGCCCTCAGGGGGTTGAATGACTCCCTGCGGAATGAGAGGGATCAGATTATCGATAAGAATGCGGATTTCTACGATAATATACTGAAGCTCAATGACCAGAAGGATAAACTAGTCGCCGAGATTGATGAGCTAAAGAACGACATACACTTTATGAAGGATAAGAGGATGCAACTGAAGATGGTGACAGTCCAATACAAAAAGGAGGGGCGGAACAATAGGAACAAGATACGCGAGATGAAAATAATTCTTCGGAGAGAGATGTAAGCATGTGTAGGTAGTTAGGAGATATATTGTGATTGAAGTTGATCACTTTTGCTACTAGCTAGTATATAGTACTGCTTGTGGAGTTATCACTAGAAGTACTAACCTTTTGTGAAACTAAATGTAAGTAAGTTTAAATTGTTGCATATATACTAGGTTTAAATTGTTGGGTATAAATTTGTTATTAACGAAAAAAATCTAATTGCTGGCATTGGAAAAACATAACACCATAGCTAACACTAACATATTGCTGGTGTTAGACATGTGGCACGCCATCAGCACTCACAATACCGCCGACGTTTGTGCCAACACCGCCAGTTAAATATTTCACTGGCACCATACTGGTGGTGTTGGAGCCCTACGGCAACAAGGGCAATTTTAGCACGCCATAGCTAGGATTTTCTGCACTAGTGCTTGATCCCCTATCTATCTCCTTGTATGCCCCTATTGTAAAACTCAGCCATTTTGTGGGGAAACTTGCCTGGTGACCAATTAAAAAATGTATTCCCACACCAGTTGTTCATTTTTGCCAAGTTGTTGGAAATCTCTCCGCTGTAGATTGTATTAAGGATGGAGCTGGTCTTCTATTTTCAAACTGCTACTTGTTTAGTACCCTTCCGGTTTTTCTTGTTAATCACTAACTCATGTGCTCTCTAAAAAATCTGATTCACTTGCTTACTCTCCATTGAAAAACTAATATTGAGTAAACTGGTGGTATGGTATGTAAGTTTTCAGGTTGTTTATGTAGATCCTTAAACGTTTTAGGGCTGAATAGGAAAGAAGTTAATAGGTTGATCCTTAATCGTTTTAGGGTTGATCCTCTGGAGCTCGGTGGCCTGGCCATTCGTGATCTTCACTGCACGGGCAACGCGTTGCGGGTGCATTGGCTCTGGTTGCAAGCTACGGACCCCACTCGCCCATGGCGTCATCTACAGCTACCCAGGGACGAGGAGACCAGCCAATTATTTTGCGCTCACGACCTGAACCATTGGGTATGGAAAGACATGCCGGTTCTGGTGTGACCATTGTCTACGGGGCAAATCTATTGTTGAAACCAACCCGACACTCCTCTCCCATGTTCTGCGCAGACGGCGGTACAAAAAATTAGTCTGCGATGGGATCTTCGGCCAGTCTTGGATTTTGGACATCCATGGATCCCTCGGCCCGACTGCTACCATTGAGTACTTTGGTTTGTGGGTACGAATCCAGCAGGTCCAGCTTTCTGATATGCCCGACAAGATCTCCTGAAAGTGGACCTCGAACGGGATCTACACGGCCAGTTCCGCACAGGCGCTCTTCCTGGGTTCCACCACCACGCCAAACTGGCGTCCCATATGGAAGTGCTCGGCACCGATGAATGCCATGTTCTTCCTATGGCTTGCCTCCCTTGGCCGTTGCTGGACTTCCGAACGAACAGCGCGCCACGGTCTACCGCACGACACCCAGTGCATGTTGTGCTGCCAGGAGCATGAGACCCTCGATCATCTACTTGCCCAATGCACCTTCTCAAGGATCACCTGGCACAAAATTCTATCCTCGTGCCGCTTGCCAGTGCTGCTACTAAACGACGCTAGCAGCTTCTTCCCTTGGTGATCTGCCTCCCTTAGCATTTCTCCGGCGAGATTGCAGATGGGCCTCACAATGACGCTCTCTTCGACGACATCCGGCCATCTACCGACGAACTCGTCCGCACCATCAAGAAGGAGGCTCGGTTTGGGCGAGGCCGGAGCCAAAGGGCCTGAACTAGTGATCCCTATAGTCTAATCTTGATGTACCGAGGCTGAGCGATCTCCAACATGCTCATATTACGCTCTTGGGGACGCCAATGTGTGTACATCCCCTCGAGCGGCACCCTGTATGTTCACTCCACCTATCAATGAAATGATATGCCTGAATGCATATTCACAAAAAAAGTAGTTAATGTATGCTAAAAGTTCCATAAAAAGACATAATTTACTTGTGGATCCTATATAGTCACTGAAGTATGACTAATAGAGCATCAAAAGGAGGCTCTCTTAGTTGTAATTTAAGGAGTAAAATCGACAAAACCACACACTCATTTCACACAATGCAAAAACCACCATTTTACAAAATGTTACATAATGAGCAACAATCTCTTGGTATTGGATCTTCAGTTTGGGCTAATTGAGGAACCTCCACTTGTCAAACTCTCCAAAGTCCCTATATCTCATGCATGTAACTTCTACAGATTGATTTCAACTTGGATCATTTCATCATGCAAAGTATGTGGGTGTTCCAAATGACCTACACACACAATATAAGGGCATCTGCAATGACGACCCTCAAACTGCTCGCATATGTCCGGACAATGCGGTCCAGACGTGTTCTGCCTTCCAACGCGGTCCAGACGCACTTTTTCCTGCAAATTCAAAGCAAAGTGGGGGGCTTTGCGGGAGTCCGGACAGCAGCCACATAGGACTCCAACACCCCTGGCCCACTGGACCCCCCCTCCTGGTCCCATTTTCTTCAAATCCGCCCCTTCTCCCCCTTCCTTTACATCCTCAGCCTCCTCCTTGGCCGCCGCCGTTGTACCTGTCCAGCCACCACACAGGCTTTGTCAGACCTCCGCAACCGGCATTGACGCACCCGCTCGCATTTTGCGATGGCGTCGTCGATTCAGGACCCGTCCATAGCCAGGTACACTCCTCCCCCCTGTCGACAATGTCCATGGCAGACATCACACCCGGCAGGTGTTCGGTCAAATGCCATTGAGCTATTTTTTTAATGCCATACTATTTTCTAGAGTACGAAGGATGGCAGGGTACTCTAGCATGGAAGATGAGTTGTTGTGCGATGAGTGGTTGGCCGTATCCGTGGATTTCATAGGCAGGCACAAAAGGGGGCTCTTCTAGCAGCGCGTGCATGATTCATTTCACATGCGAAAGCACATTGCGCCCTACGACATGCATATCATCCAGCAACGCAATATGAGGTCGTTATCATATCAATGGTACGTCGTCCAGACCACTGTCACCATGTTTTGTGACATGCTTGCTCGGTTGAAGGCAAGGTGGCCATTGCACGCTGAAAGGATCGATATAGTTGACTAGAGGGGGGGGGGGTGAATAGGCAATTAACAATTTTTATCTTTTCTTTACCAAATTAAACTTTGCATCAAAGTTAGTTGTCTAGATATGCAACTAGGTGAGCAACCTATATGATTCAACAACAACAAGCACACAAGCAAGCAAGGGAAATAACACAAGAAGCTTGCACAAGTAAAGGCACGAGATAACCAAGAGTGGAGCCGGTGAAGACGACGATGTGTTACCGAAGTTCCTTCCTTTTGAGGGGAAGTACGTCTCCATTAGAGCGGTGTGGAGGCACAATGCTCCCCAAGAAGCCACTAGGGCCACCGTATTCTCCTCACGCCCTCACACAATGCGAGATGCCGTGATTCCACTATTGGTGCCCTTGGAGGCGGCAACCGGACCTTTACAAACAAGGTTGGGGCAATCTCCACAACTTAATTGGAGGCTCCCAACGACACCACGAAGCTTCACCATAATGGACTATGGCTCCGCGATGACCTCAACCGTCTAGGGTGCTCAAACACCCAAGAGCAACAAGATCCACAAGGGATTAGTGGGGGGAATCAAATTTCTGTTGGTGGAAGTGTAGATCGGAGCCTTCTCAACCAATCCCTAGAAAATCAACAAGTTTGATTGGCTAGGGAGAGTGATCGGGCGAAAATGGAGCTTGGAGCAACAATGGAGCTTAGGGTTAGAAGAGGTGGTCAACTCGAGGAAGAAGACACCCCTTATATAGTGGAGGGACAAATCCAACCGTTATCCACCAACCCATTCTGCGCAGCACGGTACTACCGCGCCAGGGCCACGGTACTACCGCAAGCACATGCGGTACTACCGTAGGGCCTTGCGGTACTACCGCCCGAGCAGCACAGACCTGGACAGCTCAATCGCACTGAAGAGGAGGGCAGTAGAACCGCTTGTGCGGTACTACCGCACCACCGAGCGGTACTACCGCGAGGCAGGGAAGTTCCAAAAAACGAGAAGGCACAGACGTAAAAAATTACATCTGTGGCAACTTCCGCTGAGTTGGAGTCGACGCAAAAATCCGACACGGTAGTACATCATGAGGAGCGGTACTACCGCGTAGCGGCTCAGCCAGGCCAGGCAGCGCGGTACTACCATGCACAGGGCGCGATACTACCGTGTAGGGCGCGGATGTAAAAAATTACATCCGCCCCTACTATCGCCGCGCAGCAGCACTTGGCCTGGGGGCCAAGGTACTACAGCTCCTGAGGAGCGGTACTACCATGGGCTCCTGCGGTACTACCGCACCAAGGTCCGGTACTACCGCTCCAGGGAGCGGTACTACCGCATGCCCAAGCTCAGCAACCAAGACAAGTTGCATAGAGGATAAAACGGAGGATGCTCCAAAGAGCCAAAGGAAAGGTGGTGCAAAAGGAGTAGATGTGTACGTGATGATTCCACCCAAACCTTTCGAAAGCGTACCCCCTCTTAATAGTACGGCTTTCCTACGACTCAAAACCACTGAAAAGAAACGTAGAAAAACGCCGTCTTCAATAGTCTTCGAGGGGCACCAAACCGTCTTGTGCCTAGTGACGAAACGTCTGAAATACTCGAGGCACACGATTAGTCCGCAAAAGCATTGTCATCAATCACCACAACATCTTAGGGATAAATATCCCTTACAATCTCCCCCTTTTTGGTGGATTGATGACAATACGGGATTTGCACAAAGGGAAAGACATAGACCATAAGCAAACCCCACATCTCTAAAATATAGACGGGCTCCCCCTAGATGGGTGCTATCTAGATAGGTGCTTTGGACTGCACGTCACACATACTAGGATCAACACTCCCCCTATATTTTATAGACAATGCATATCTTGCAACAAAAAGGCTAACACTAAGCAAGATAGTGAGTAAGAGCATAATATAAATAGCACAAGATATCATAAGCTCGATAAGATTCGATAGAGTGCATATGTCTTACACCATATTATAGATAAGTCTCACAAGCACAAACCAAACCAAAGCAAACGAGTTTCAAACGAGAAGGCAAACAAACCAAACACGACACACAACTCGTAAATCCCTACACTCTCTCCCCCTTTGGCATCGAGACGCCAAAAAGACAAAGAGGACACCTACAACACAAGTGGTGGCTCAAGCGGAGTAGTTACTCGCGCGCTCTCCGTCGGACTCGGCAGCGGGGATGGACTCCTCCTCAGAATCAGTCCACTTGTAACCTTGTTTGGCCATACACTCGGCCTCTGGAGTGATGTGCTCCTCGGAGCCGCCGGAAACTTCCTCTCCAAACACATTCATGATCTTCTTGTCGCGACGGCGACTCTCCTTGGAGGCGACGTGGGTCCGGTACTGCCCCTTAACCTCCATGCAGAACAAGGCCTTCATCTTGGCCTTCAGCTTCTTAGCCTAGGAGGGCTCAGTGGAGGAAGGGGCAAGTCTAGTAGGGTGGTCCTCATCTGCAATCTCCTCCTCACTTTCCTCCCCATCAACAGCCATCTTAGCAGCCGCTGCCTCAGCACGAGTAGTACTGTTAGCCCACTGGGGCTTGATGCGCAGTCTGATGGGGTCATGACGGATCCAGTCAGGGGCCAGAAACTCATCCTGAGGGAATCGCTGCTCCCAAGTCTTCGAGATCAGCAGAAACAGGTAAGGTCCATAGATGGGAACCTTACGGTTGAACTCCGCAAAGCGAAGCTCGCACCACATGGTGTGGGAAACATCCAAGGGTTGTGTCTGAGAGATCCGCGCCTCCTCACAGAGAAGCAACATGTCCACAAGATAAGCATGCACCTTGTCCTTGTCCCCAATGCGTGGGAAGAGAGAGTTGCGGAAGATCCGGTGCATAATGTCAAGGAAAGGGTTCAGAACCCATGTCTTCTTGCCGCTTGGAAGGAGTTTCTCAACATAGTATGGCATAAGCTTGTTCTTGTTGGCAGACTCGGGGTTGGCATGAGGGCGGACACCAACGGGCGTGTTGAGCCCCTCATCAGGTACATTGAGCAAAGCCATGAATTCCTGCCATGTAGCAGACAGCTGACGTCCATTGGTCATCCAGGTCAACCTCCGATCCTCCTCAGTGTGAAAGTGAACCGAAGCAAAGAACTGGGCCACAAGCTCGGGATCATAGTCCAGGTGAAAAGAGATCACATCCTCAATGGCAAACTGCTCCACGAGATCCAAGGCCTCACCAAAGTAGGCACGGTGCTTCTCCTCCCGCATGTGATTCATATCAATCCAGTGCACGTCCACATATGTGTTCTTCTTGCCCTTGATCACATCCAAATAAATGAGATTGTGCTGCTTGTTCCAGAACAGATCATTGCCTCTGAAGTTGGCACGAGGATTCACATAAGGGTTGATTCTCCTTCGAGCGAGAAACTCTGCCTGCGGAATCTCATCCATGCCCATGGAGGGCTCCTTCTTCTTGGTGGCGGTAGTCTTGGTCCTGCGTTGGGGGGCATTGGAGCCCTCTGGGGCTTCATCTTGGTTGCGCAGACGCTTGGAACCTGTGTCACGGCTGGGATTGGAACGGCGAGCAGGAGCACCGGAGCCACCACCTAAGACACAAAACACAAACACGCACGAGAAGCGAGACGGATCAATGCAAAGACCACAGAAAAAACAGGTGAAACAAGTAGAATGTGCACTTGGTAGTTGCCATGAAGAAGATTTGAGAGCTACGGTAGTACAGCCTGTTCGCGCGGTACTAAAATTTTAGTGCCGCTCCTAGTCGCAGTAGTACCGTGCGGCAGCACGGTAGTACCGGGGCTCGGAGCGGTAGTAGGACTTTAGTACCTCGGTTCGCGCGGTAGTACCGCGCCTGAGGGGTGGTAGTACCGTACGAGTGGTAGTACCGCACCAGAGACGCGGTAGTACCGCACGACGCCAGATCTAAACCAATTTTAATATGAGAACAACCGTGAAAACGAGGCGGTACCACGGTTGATCAAATATACCACGGGACACCGTACCAAGTACAATTCCTATGCACCACTACTCTCCTACATCCTACTCTTGCAAAGATTTGGCCTAAAATCTCACGAACAACATGCATCTCCCCAAAAACCTAGAAGCAAAAGAACGAACCAAAGAGAGAGTGATTTGGGGAGAAACCTTGTTCCATGGCAAAAGGAAGTGGTGGGGAACAATCCCACCAGTCGGAATCCGAGGAGAGCGGCCGGAGACGGAGATCCGGCGAGGGCCTCCGGCGCCGTTCTTGTGCAGGAGAGAGAGAGGCAGCGTGGGGAGAAAGAGTGAATGGGTATGGGGGAGTTGGAACTTCCCCTGCCCGCTCTTAACCCCCACACGCTCGCCACTACGCGGTAGTACCGCGCGTCATTGCGGTAGTACCGCCCGGGCGGAAGTACCGCGCCATGGGCAGTAGTACTGCTCCACCAGCGGCAGTAAAAAGTTACTACCGTACTGGTTGCGGTAGTACCGTGTCCTTGCGGTAGTACCGTGGCATGCCACGGTAGTACCATGAACCCAAGAAAATGCAGTTTCAAACAGAAGAAAGGGGTCTTTGCAAGGAACCTTCAAACGAGCGAACACACCAACGAGACACAGGCACAAGCTCGACACGAAGAAGAAAAGGCAAGAAACAACAAGGACCAAACATGAGACACAACCTCTCCAAGGAGAGGGCGGTGGCCGGAGCCACCTATGTTTGAGTCAATTGGTATGGCACCGCGAAGAATTATCCTTGGGCCCATGACCAAAATTCGTCTTTGAAGCACAAGTACCATAAAAAATGGCTAATGTGAAAGAGCTGATTAATTTATGCATAATGGGGGGAGGGAGAGTTCATTGAGAGAACAACACTCCCCTATGTCCTTGCCTACATCTAAACTAGACAACAAGTATAGTGTGGTGGGGTGTGCAAGGGTTCAAGTCACATTGCTCGAATCAATGATATTTAGCTCATGCCTTAACTCGCGAAATCTTGCTTCATCCAAGGGCTTCGTGAAAATATCTGCAAGGTTATCATGAGGGTTGACATAGTTGAGCTCGACCCCCCCTCTCCTAATGTGATCCCGGATGAAGTGATATCGAATCTCAATGTGCTTCGTCTTGAAGTGTTGCACCGGGTTGAGAGAAATCTTGATGGCACTTTCATTGTCACACCAAAGAGGCACTTTGTCACAAATGACACTGTAATCCTTTAAATTTGCCTCATCCATAAGAGTTGTGCACAACAACTACCGGCCGCCACATACTCCGCTTCGTAGGACGAGAGAGACACACAACTTTGCTTCTTGGAAGACCAACTCACCAAAGAGCAACCATGAAATTGGCACCCTCCGGAAGTGGACTTCCAATCCACTTTGTCTCCCGCCCAATCGGAGTCCGAGTATCCTACAAGCTTGAAGTTTGCTCCTCTTGGGTACCATAGGCCAAAGTTTGGGGTATGAGCCAAATATCAAAAGATTCGCTTGACCGCCACAAAGTGGCTTTCCTTAGGTGCGGCTTGAAACCGTGCACAGATTCCCACACTCAACATGATATCCGGTCTAGATGCACAAAGGTAAAGCAAGGAGCCAATCATGGAGTGATATACCTTTTGATCCACCACTTTACCATTGGGATCAATTTCAAGTTGGCACTTGGTGGGCATTGGAGTGGAAGCCGGCTTGACATCACTTAGCTTGAACCTCTTGAGCATGTCTTGAGTGTATTTGGCTTGGTTGATGAAGGTTCCTTCTCTTCTTTGCTTCACTTCGAACCCGAGAAAGAATTTCAACTCTCCCATGGAAGACATCTTGAACTTTGAGGTCATGAGAGCGGCAAATTCCTCATTGAAAGCTTTGTTAGGGGAACCAAAGATAATATCATCAACATATAGTTGGCACACAAACAACTCCCCTTTGACCTTCTTAGTAAAAAGAGTGGGGTCGATTAGCCCAACTTCAAATCCACGGTCTTGTAACAACTCGGTAAGGTGGTCATACCATGCACGTGGGGCTTGTTTAAGGCCATAGAGCACCTTATCGAGTTGATACACATGATTGGGAAAGTAGGGATACTCGAACCCGGGGGTTGCTTGACATATACCAATTCATTAATATGACCATTAAAAAAAGCACTTTTCACATCCATTTGTTGCCGCTTAAAGTTGTGATGAGAAGCATAAGCAATCAACAAACGAATGGATTCAAGGCGGGCAACGGGAGCAAAGGTTTCACCGTAGTCGATACCATCGACTTGGGAGTAGCCTTGTGCCACCAATCTTGCCTTGTTGCGAATGATGGTCCCATGAGCATCTTGCTTGTTCTTGAATATCCACTTGGTTCCAATGACATTGTGGTTCCCCGATGGCCTTGGCACCAATCTCCACACCTTGTTGTACTCGAAGTTGTTGAGTTCTTCATGCATGGCATTAAGCCAATCCGGTCCTCGAGCGCCTCATATACCTTTTGGGGTTCAACACAAGAGACAAACGCGTGATGTTCACAATAGTTTGCCAATTGTCTACGAGTGCTTACCCCCTTTTGAATGCTTCCAAGCACATTCTTCATGAGATGACCCTTGGTGGAGAGCTTGGATGCAATCTTGGCGGCACGACGCTCCAATTCCTCCTCGGGGGTGAGTCTAGGAACGGTCACTTGATCATCTTGAGCGCCGTCTTCAGCTTGATCTTGATATCGAGGAAGTTCTTGATCTTGAAATTGCTCGGAGGAGAGAACTTGACCTTGGGCATCACTTGAGGTTACAACACCATCTTGAGATTGATCTTGCCCTTGGTCTTGTTCTTGAGGTTGAGGACCTTCACTTTGTTCTTCGGAAGCGTGTGGGCCTTGGGTTGGTGATAGCTCCACTAGAGTGGAGCATTGTCCTTCTCCTTCGGCCACAAGGGGTTCCTCAATGGGTAGGATAAAACCAACACCCATTCTTCTTATGGCTTGAGGAGGAATTTCATCAGCTACATCACAAGTGCCACTTTGCTCCACTTGGGAGCCATTATTCTCATCAAACTCTACGTTACACGTCTCCTCAATAAGTCCCGTGGACTTACTGAGGACACGGTAAGCATGAGAGTTTGTAGCATAACCAAAAAATATGCCCTCATAAGCTCTAGCCTCAAATTTAGACAAACGAACACCTTTCTTGAGAATGAAACACTTACACCCGAACACCCGAAAGTACTTGAGGTTGGGCTTGTTACCGGTGAGTATCTCATATGGAGTCTCGTTCAACCCTTTGCGGAGATAGAGACGATTTGATGCATGACACTCGGTGTTGATGGCTTTGGCCCAAAAGTTGTATGGAGACTTGAACTCCGCCATCATGGTCCTTGCTGCATCCATGAACGTCCGATTCTTCCTCTCCACTACACCATTTTGTTGAGGGGTGTAAGGTGCGGAATATTGATGCTTGATCCCCTCATCACTAAGAAACTCATCCAAGGTGTAGTTCTTGAACTCGGTGCCGTTGTCACTCCTTATTGTCAAGATCTTTGCATTGTGTTGACGTTGGGCTTCATTTGCAAAGTTAATGACGGTTTGTTGGGTCTCACTCTTCCTCTTGAAGAAATATACCCAAGTGTATCTTGAATAGTCATCCACAATCACCAAGCAATACTTTCTACCCCCAAGACTATCAAAGCATGGAGGCCCAAAGAGATCCATGTGAAGGAGCTCCAAAGGCCTCTTCGAGTAAATGATAGTCGTGGGAGGGTGAGCCTTTTCATGTAGCTTTCCTTCGATACAAGCACTGCAAGCACGATCTTTAGGAAAACTAACATTTGTTAGTCCACGGACATGGTCCCCCTTGAGAAGACTTTGCAAAGATCTCATATTGACATGGGCTAAAAGGCGATGCCAATGCCATCCCACGTCAACTTTAGCCATTAGGCATGTCGTGGTCTTAGTGGGTCGCTCCGAAAAGTTAATCACATAGAGACCGTTCTCGACATGCCCAACAAAGGCTACTTTAAGAGTCTTGCTCCACAAGAGGGCCACGGTATCAACATCAAGGAAAGTGGCAAAGCCCATGAGTGCAAGTTTTTGAATGGAAAGCAAATTGTATGCAAGGGACTCAACAAGCATGACTTTCTCGATCGTGAGATCATGAGAAATGACAACCTTGCCGAGTCCCAATACCTTAGAGAACGAGGCATCACCCCACTCGACATTGGTGGGCATAGATGGTATCTTGTGAACATCCACCACCAAGTCCTTGCTCCCGGTCATATGATTAGTTGCTCCATTATCGAGCAACCATGATCCCCCACCGGAAGCAAACACCTACAAGAAATCAATGCTTGGTTTTAGGTACCCATTTTGTAATGGGTCCTTTGATGTTAGTAAAAAGGGTCTTAGGAACCCAAATAGACCATTCAATTTACTCATAAGGAGAACCAACAAATTTGGCATAAACATGCCCATCGCTAGCACGGCACAACACATAAGAAGGGTTAAAGTCGTCGGCTTTGTTGGAAGGGGTGACATTGCCTTTCTTGACACCACCACCCATCACATTGTTCTTCTTTTCCTTGGAAGCACCCTCTCCCTCCTTCACAAAGGTTTGCTTGAGAGGGGGAGGTCGTTTGGTCTTGTCATTCTTCTTCTTGTTCTTGGGCATGGGTGCAAACCCAATTCGTTCTTTGGCCACAACTTCCTTTTGATTGCTCAAAAGGCCGTTGAGGTTCTTCTAATCGTGTATGCACGACACAAGGCCTTTCTCAAGTTGCTCCTTCAACTTAGCATTCTCCTCAACAAGATGCACATGCTCACAACAAGGGTTAGTAGCATTTGCATTATCAATTAACACCATATGAGGAAAGGTGGCTTTCTCCTTGGTTAGCTTCACTTGGAGTTGATCATGAGACTCCTTGAGGCTAGCATGAACACCTTTCAAGGCCTTGTGAGCCTTGTCAAGTATATCAAACTCCTCCTTGAGTCTAGCAAGATCAACCCCAAGTTTTGCCTTCTCAGAATTTAGCACATGAGATACAACAAGAGCATGATCAAGATCTTTCTTTCATTTAGCACGATCATCGTTGTGTGAATCCTCAAGAGCCAAACGAAGACCATGCTCTTCCTCGAGAGCATTGGAAAGATCCGAAATCTCATCGGCATAGTCACGACTATGCCCCTCCATCTTAGAGATGGTATCTTCTCGAGCCTCGATCATGTCACTGGCTTCACCAAGTTGTTCCAAGAGAGCAACGAAGTGCTTCTTGGGTGTACCCTTGAGTTTGTTCATAAAAGACTCAAACTCATTCTCCTCCACATTAGACCCCTCATGTTCATCAATGCAATCCGTCAAAGAGGGATTATTAATGATGGTATTTTTGATGTTGGGGGTTACCTTGTTCGTGGCTTTAGCCATGAGGCACTTGGCGGTGATGTTCTCATTAGGGGAGTCGAAGAGAGACACCCGTGGAGTTGTTGCAATGGCAACGGAGGCCATGGCAACTGACTCACCATCTTCATCATCATCATCATCATCCTCATGGTACTCTTCTTGTACCACCAACGCCTTGGGAGGAGTCTTCTTGGTGAAGTTGCTCTTGTTAGAGAAAGACTTGGCCTTGTCCTTCCGGATGAGCTTGCCACCATTGTCTTCCCTTTTCTCATAAGGGCATTCTGCAACAAAAGGGCTCACATTGCCACAATTATTGCAAGTCCTCACACGTTGCTTGACCTTCGCGCCACTTGAGTTGCTCTTGTTGAAGTTGGGCCTTCTGTTCTTCTTGCTCCAAAATTGCCTTGAGGAAAGAGCCATGTGTTCATGATAAGCATACTTCATATCTTCGGGGTTGCTTTCCTCTTCTTCCACTTCTTCTTCTTCTTCTTCTTCAACACAAACCTTGGCCTTCAACGCAAGGTTGGGCTTCTCTGCCCTTTGAGAGCGAAGCACCGCATTGTCGGCGGTCTTGTCCAAGATGCTCATAGCCACAAACTCATACAACACTTCACTTGAGGACAAGGTGTGGAAGTCCGGCCTTTGACGAATGACGGAGGACATGGCCTTGTGGTAAGGCATCATTGCCTTGAGTAATTTGCGATTGATCCAATTGTCATCCGTGCCCTTGCTCCCATGATCTCGGAGTGAAACCGCGAGTTTGGTTACTCTCCGATAAAGCTGACGAGGTTCTTCATCTTCTTTCATTGCAAACTCGTCGGCTTCATCTTGCACCACTTCATAGTTGGAGCGTTGAATGCTTGCGCTTCCCCGGTAGAGGGAAACAACTTGGTGCCCTGCATCTTTGGCCATGGCGTAGGGCCGGAGGTGAGGAAGATCTTCGGGTGGAATTGCATCTTGGATGATGGAGAGAGCATTCTCATTGAATTGATTATCCGCGGCTTCTATAGGAGTGAAGTTGCTTCGGTCATGCGGATAGAAACCTTCTTCAATGATTCTCCAAAGATTAGTATTCACATGATTTAAGTGACGCTTAAACCGATAGACCCAAGAATCAAAGTCCTCATTTTTCACAATCTTAGGGGGAGGACCGGCATGATTCAAATGAGTAGAAGGAATCGGTCCACCATAA
The DNA here is from genome assembly GCF_018294505.1 of Triticum aestivum. Lineage (NCBI taxonomy): Eukaryota > Viridiplantae > Streptophyta > Magnoliopsida > Poales > Poaceae > Triticum > Triticum aestivum. The sequence continues at coordinate 599,564,232 of NC_057814.1, forward strand.
ACAAGTGGGGGTTCCACATGGGAGAAGATGCCGGTGCCATTCTTACCACTAGAAGAAGGAGCCTTTTCACTAGTAGCTTCCCCCTTGTCGGAGTTAGCATCCGTCACCTTGTTAGTGGGATCACCCACTTTCAACGATGCGGTAGATAGTTTAAGCCCTTCAATGAATTTATTAAACATGCTTTCAACCTCGGTCATCATGGAGGTTTTCAATGTGTCCAGAGCCACATTGAATTCCTCACAAGAGACCGAGGTTCCCCCATCGCCCGTAGATGAGAACGGATTCACACCTGAGTGCTCCTCCACACCGTCTACGGTGTCAACCATACTCTTCGGACGGCAAAGTCCTTAATAAAGAGACGAGGCTCTGATACCAATTGAAAGGATCGATATAGTTGACTAGAGGGGGGGGGGTGAATAGGCAACTAACAATTTTCAACTTTTCTTTACCAAATTAAACGTTGCATCGAAGTAGGTTGTCTAGATATGCAACTAGGTGAGCAACCTATATGATTCAACAACAACAAGCACACAAGCAAGCAAGGGAAATAACACAAGAAGCTTGCACAAGTAAAGGCACGAGATAACCAAGAGTGGAGCCGGTGAAGACGACGATGTGTTACCGAAGTTCCTTCCTTTTGAGGGGAAGTACGTCTCCGTTGGAGCGGTGTGGAGGCACAATGCTCCCCAAGAAGCCACTAGGGCCACCGTATTCTCCTCACGCCCTCACACAATGCGAGATGCCGTGATTCCACTAATGGTGCCCTTGGAGGCGGCAACGGGACCTTTACAAACAAGGTTGGGGCTATCTCCACAACTTAATTGGAAGCTCCCAACGACACCACGAAACTTCACCACAATGGACTATGGCTCCGCAGTGACCTCAACCATCTAGGGTGCTCAAACACCCAAGAGTAACAAGATCCACAAGGTATTTGTGGGGGGAATCAAATTTCTCTTGGTGGAAGTGTAGATCGGAGCCTTCTCAACCAATCCCTAGAAAATCAACAAGTTTGATTGGCTAGGGAGAGAGATCGGGCGAAAATGGAGCTTGGAGCAACAATGGAGCTTAGGGTTCGAAGAGGTGGTCAACTCGGGGAAGAAGACACCCCTTATATAGTGGAGGGACAAATCCAACCGTTATCCACCAACCCATTATGCGCAGCACGGTACTACCGCGCCAGGGCCGCGGTACTACCGCAAGCACATGCGGTACTACCGCAAGCACATGCGGTACTACCGCAGGGCCTTGCGGTACTACCGCCCGAGCAGCACAGACCTGGACAGCCCAATATCACTGAAGCGGAGGGCGGTAGAACCGCTTGTGCGGTACTACCGCACCACCCAGCGGTACTACCGCGAGGCAGGGAAGTTCCAGAAAACGAGATGGCACGGACATAAAAAATTACATCTGTGGCAACTTCCGTTGAGTTGGAGTCGACGCATAAATCCGACACGGTAGTACAGCATGAGGAGCGGTACTACCGCGTGGCGGCTGAGCCAGGCCAGGAGGCGCGGTACTACCGCGCACAGGGCGCGGTACTACCGTGTAGGGCGCGGATGTAAAAAATTACATCCGCCCCTACTACTGCTGCGCAGCAGCACTTGGCCTGGGGGCCACGGTACTACAGCTCCTGAGGAGCGGTACTACGGTGGGCTCCTGCGGTACTACCGCACCAAGGTCCGGTACTACCGCAGGTGCCTGCGGTACTACCGCTCCAGGGAGCAGTACTACCACATGCCCAAGCTCAGCAACCAAGAGAATTTTCTGTGAGGTCTCACTTAATTCTAAGAATCCTTAGGAATTAGGCCAATCTGAATACAATCCTAAGGAATGTAGTACACCAATTCCTGTTAAATGAATGCCATACATAGGGAAAAATTCTTGAGGTTCAAAATCCTATGAGAATCCTCCAAAAATCGTACAAACTGAATGAGCATTGAGAGTACTCCTAAGATACTTCTGAGGTTCAAAAGTCATGGCTTAATTAAGGTTCATTGAAAAGCTTCCATAGCCATTTTGCTCACTGTGATATGTTCATAATGTTTAAGTCTAGAATACCCAACTATATATAAGTTTTTGGGAGATAAATCTTAGGCCAACCCACTAAAATTGCATTTCCTCTTAAGCTTATCACCACTCCATAACAATCCAGCCATGCTCATACCCCCTTCTTGCTTGATCCCTTGAGGAACCATTTAGAGTGAGAGCATGTACAACGGAATGACGCCAATTACATCATGTTTTATTAGCATAATTATAACTAAGGAATGGTAATTGAAGGGGTAGAAGACTTTAATTTTTTTGACTGATTAGGGGGGTTGAGAACTAGGAAGGACTAGGCATGGGAATTGAGACTCTAACTCTCGTTTATTAAGAGGGTAGGGGGTGGGAGTTGGAAAGGAACACTTCATTATAACTTACATAATCTTCCCTTATCTAGTCCCTCATAAAAGAAGCTAGGGTTTGAGGTTCAGCTGGCGGGGACTTTGCAGGTTCCACTCGTCTCCGACCACCGTGTTGTGAGGTGAGGGGGCCTTATGTAACGCCCCCGACAGACCCGCCGGTGGTCGTTACTCCTGATGGGATCTAGACTGGCCCCACAGATCAATACTAGTCTTTTCTGTGCACTTTGTCCTCAGTCGTACGCACTCGGGAGCAACTTCCCGGTCGGTCACCCATCCTAAAACTACTCCAAGCTGAGCGCGCTTAACTTTGGAGTTCTGTCCGAATGGGCTCCCGGAAAAGAAGGAATTCCTTATTGATATGAGCAGTCTATCATCCCTAATAAGCCAGGATATCACATACATCCCCACTCAGAGGAACCGACATCCTCGTCGGGCCACAGGAACGTTCCCTCTTGGCACATACCTCTGTGCTTCCAATCCCGCATATGTGCCATGCCGTGTGCCACGACGGGTCACAAACGTCATGCACAACATGACCGCGCACCTGTCCGCAAACATCCGTGTAACCGCGAGGGTCGGCTCTGATACCAACTTGTAACGCCCCGGACACACCCGCCTGTGGTCGTTACTCCTGGCGGGATCTAGACTAGCCCCACAGTTCAATACTAGTATTTTCTTTGCACATTGTCCTCACTCGTGTGCACCCGGGAGCAACTTCCCGGTCGGTCACCCATCCTGAAACTACTCCAAGCTGAGCACGCTTAACTTTGGAGTTCTGTGCGAATGGGCTCCCGAAAAAGAAGGAATTCCTTATTGATATGAGTAGTCTATCATCCCTAATAAGCCAGGCTATCACACCTTAGATCTTCGTAGGCATACTTACAAGTTAGTTTAGCATGGTTCCTATGGTCTTCATCAGCAACATCTGGGGGGAGGGTGCGATGCCATCGGGAATAAAGGTATTCTGGTTCTTCTCCAACTATAGCGGTATCTTATCGGGTGACGCCATTGAGTTTTTGGTGTGTCTGTCATTGAGGATTTTATGCGTATGTCCTCAAAGATTCGTTCATCTGGATTTGATTAGTCTGTGTTACACTACTAGGGAAAACCCTAGTAGTAGCATGGGTTTAATGCCCACTAGTAGCGCGGGCAGCCGCGCTACCAATAAGGCACTACATCTATTACTTAGCAGTAGCGCATGCGACAAGCGCTACTGCTAAGACACATAGCGGCAGCGCTTGTTCTATCCCGCGCTGCTGCTAATCTAGCTAGTTGTAGCGTGTTTACTATCCATCGCTACTAGTACTATTATTTTCATTTTTAGTGTATTATACGCCGTTATACAAATTTTGGTACAATACCAATTATGAGGTTTATATCATTGTGTCCATAACAATGTGTCAAATGAAGGTGGATTAGGTTCAAGTGGAGGCAATATGTGGTGCATGTCAAAAGTATACTACTAATCCAAACTTGATCTAGTTTGGACTAGTAGTACTTTCGATGTGCACCACATGTTGCCTCCACTTGAATCTAAGCCGCCAGCACAAGCTATTTAATCATCATCATAGTCATTACCACCAACAGTATTTATTTAATCACCATAGTCATAGTGTAGCACATCATCATCTTCAAACTCATTCTAGCTAGCTATTCACCACCAACACTAGATGCGGTAGCTATCTAATCACCACCAACACTAGATAATAATAATCATCATAGTCATTACCACCAACATTGGCTATTTAATCATCATAGTCATAGTGTAGCACATCATCATCTTCAAACTCATTTCTAGCTAGCTAATCACTCCTGCTGCTCTCTCCTAGGTAAAATAACATAAAACATGTGTAGCTCTCCTCCTTCATCAAGTTGGAGCATGCAGATGAACCTGTCTCCTACTCGTGGGTTGCGCTTCTGATTGCTGCCCCCTATTACTTCTCTGCGCTCCTCCATCACAAATTTGGTCTAGTCTTTCACTATTAAGACTTCCTCGCTCTTAGAAATCCTGAATGCACTAAAGTGCATTGTAGGATATCTTGGCCGTAAGCTAACAATACTCATGGCACCATTAGTCTCGATCCCATGAGGCACAACATTCATCGGGAGTCCCTGTTGAAGAACATCGTATAGTAACATACTTAGCAATGAAGTTTAGCTTAAAAAATAATGTATGCAAAAGATGCACTAAGGAAAAATAGTAAAAATCTTACCATCTTTCCTAATAGATATGACCGTAGTTCATTACGAACACTATTGGTCGCACGTTTTCTAAGTGCAGGAAGAAAATTTGTCTTGACAGTATCAAGATCCTCAAGCCATGAAACATAATGACTTAGCTCCTCGCAGTTTAGTTCAGCCCCGGGATAGTAGTAGGTCCTGTCTACCAAGCGCTGGACATGTTTGCTTGAACCGAAATAAGCTGACAATAGAAATTAGTTGTCAACTATTTTTGAATAAACAATATCAAAGACATAAATATGGTTGAGAAACTCACATAATAATATAACTGGAGGCGTCTGCACATCGACCCAGATGTTGGTATTACCTTCAATATCATCTTTCGGACGAATATCAAAGGTCATAACCATATCAGGCTCAAATGCATAAGTCTTGCATAGTGCTCGCCAAGTTTTGCATCCAAAATAGGTGTAGTCGTCTGCGTTGTATAGTTTTGCGTGGAAAATATAACCATGCTCGGTTTTCAAGTAAACTTTCTTTACCTCCATAGTACGACTGAAACCTATCTTATCCAAGACAAAAACTCTTGCATGGCAGGGGATACGCTAGTAGAATAGTAAAAAAATTAAATTATAAGTTGAAGCAAATGAAGCAGATGTCATGCTTAATTACGAAAAAAGACTTGTCGTTGTGAGTTACTGTATCCACTTCGAAGTTCATGTCCAGCTTGATGCTGAAGCGCCTATCATCATCTAGGAAGATTCCGTCGCACATGCAGCGCTTGTCTTCGCAGTATTTGCAAATACATAATCCTTTTCGTTGTCAGACATTTCCTATGTTCATAGTTGAAACATTAATTGAAAATCGATCGAAGACAACTCCAGGATACTCAAAATATCTTATAGGACTCATATTGACATGAGCATTCAATAAGCAAAACCAAATCGTAAAATAAATAAGTATTCAAATTAGCATGCATTCAATAAGCAAAAGTAAATCATCTCATGCGTCCGTACATCATCGAATATTATCACTAATACATCCCGAATAGTATCATACATATAACATCACTAATACAACTAAAACCCTAGCGCACGACGGGTATCGGCGCGGGCGGTGGACACCCAAAGAGAAGGAACCATCACAGGATCATAGCTCCAGTGAGATCCTTGGAGAACCTGCCAGGTATTGGAGAACATGTGCTCCAACGCAAACAAGTAGCGACGGACGTGCGCGTCCTCCTCACTGACACGGTGACGCACCACCTCCGCGGGGTCCTCGAGCCTCTGGACCGTCACTGGCCCACGCGACCGGCACCAAAGAAGGTTCGGGTCAACGACAGGCTGGCTCCTCACCAACCTGCGCCCCTCGGTAGGTAGCACCTCCCAGTACCACCCCGGCGGAGCCCAGTCCCGGACATGGCCCATCTGGTGACGCATGTGTCCTCCGCCGACTCGACGACGAGGATGCGGGATAGGCATCGTCGACGTCGATGCGCGGAAAATTGCTTTAACTAAAAAATTAACAACAAATGTGACATGTTCAACTAGTTCTATTAATTCAACTAGTTCTTACTGTAGAAATGCATGCTCTAGCCAATGCAACCAAAAGACCGGTCTGATGGAAGAGACTAGGCAACACATTATACGTCAACACTCCCCCTCACGTGTGGCTCCCTCGGGCCTAAACGTGGACCGAAAGTGGGCTGCAATTTTAATTGCGCCAGCCGGGTCTTGAACTCAAGACCTCTTGGCTCTGATACCATGTAGAAGTGCATGCTCTAGCCAATGCAACCAAAAGACCGGTCTGATGGAAGAGACTAGACAACACATTATACGTCAACACTTACGATTAAATCTAGTCAATTAATTCTATACCTAATAAAATGAATAATGACATAAAAAAAAGGCCTATGCTTTGCAGGAACGTTGACTCCTTCCCGGTGTGGCAAATCCCGGGCACTCTATATGTCCTAGTTTGTAGCACAAGTCATGCCGAAATTAACGGAAAATTTCGGCATGACTTTTGCTAAAAAGTGGACAAATCGAGAACCTGAAATTTGTCGGAACGGAAATGAATCAACATTCCGGCAAAATATAGGCCACTCGGCTTCATTTCCTGGAAACAACAAAGCCACTTGGGCACAATCGAACCACTTCAATAATGGAATATGCAAATGAGCATCAATGACATATATCATATAACAACAATATGCAAATGAAATTACTGTTTAGGCATTTTCATAAAAAATTGCCTTAGCTAATTTCCTAAAAAAATTGCTAATCATTTTTCCTAAATGCTAAAAAATGCCTACTGCCCTAAACAAATATAGGGTTCATATGAACACCTAGGGTTCATATGAACATCAACACAGCATCAACACATATATAAATTGCCCTAGCAGAGAGAGAGAGAGAGAGAGGAGGGTAGGGGAGAGGAGAGGCAGAGCCTTACGGTGACTGCGGCGAGGGAGGGGCAGGCGGCGTTGAGGTCGGGGTCGGGGCTCGGGCGCGCGGCGGAGGGCGGCGTCGAGGTCGGGGTCGGGGGAGGCGTCGAGGTCGGGGGCGGGGGCGGCGTCGAATCCGGGGTCGGGGGCGGCGTTGAGGCGGGAGAGCGACGGGAAAACGCACAGCGGCCGACGGGCGACGGCGGTGGCGACAGCGGAGGAGTTGCGATTTGGGGGAAGTGGCCGTTGAGAAAAATGAATCGAGCGGTTTAGTCAGAAGTAGCAGTAGCGCATTCCGGGAAGTGCGCTACTGCTAACATAGCTACAGCGGCGTTCCTGGATACGCGCTACTGCTATACCATTCTCTTTTCTCCACTTTTTCATTTATTTTTCTTTACATTTTATTTTTTTCCTTCCACCTTTTTGTATTTCTTTCATTTTCATTTACTTTTCTATTTGCTTTCCATTTTATTTTATTTACTTTAGCAGTAGCGCCTCTCAGCGTAAACGTGCTGCTACAAAGCAAATAGCGGTAGCGCGGTTCGGCGAAGATCGCTACTACTATGTGCAGCCTATCAGCTAGGCCGTGGGAATTTTAGTAGTAGCGCTTTTGTACTCGGGCGCGCTACTGCTATAACTGTATCTGTAGCGCCGTTTACAACACCGCACTGTTGCTAATTAGCACCAGCGTGCGTTTTTAGCCCGCGCTACCGCTAATGTTCTGTGTATAAGGTTTTCCCTAGTATTGTTAGTACTTTTGGTTGCTTTTATTGCAATGAACCATCGTGAGTTTGGAGTCACTTGTTGTTATGTTGAAGATCTTGTAGTTCGACGACTTATACCTCCAGCGGATCATTCTTGACCCAAGTACATTCAACATGTATAGGAGTGGCAGTGTTGCCGATTCGATATGAACCGTGTTATTTTGGAGTCAGTTGTTGTTATGTTGAAGATCTTGTAGTTCGACGACTTATACCTCCAGCGGATCATTCTTGACTCAAGTACGTTCCACATGTATAGGAGTGGCACTGTTGCCGATTCGATAGGAACCGGTGTCAGTTTGGAGTCAGTTGTTGTTATGTTGAAGATCTTGTACTTCGATAACTTATACCTCCAGTGGATCATCCTTGACTCAAGTTCATTCGACATGTATAGGAGTGGCAGTGTTGCCGATCCGATCTAACTACAGTTTCTTTGCTGAAGCCTTGGCAATATTTCATGTTATAAAGATAGATACCCTGGAGAAGATGTTTCTGAGATATCATTGTAATTCTTAGTTATATGAGTTATCTTTTTGCAAAGCTTAGTTATATGAGTTGCTCTGTAGTTTCTTGAATCTATGATCCAATTTTTTTTACCTATAATATTCGTAAAGTTTGAATAAAATTACGAGTCATTCTAAACAAGATATAGTCTTCATCATCTCCCCTGCGAACCAAACAAAGGAATAAAATTGCTCCTCTAAGTTCCACACATATTTTTTACTATGAAAATAACCATCGCATGTCTAATCCCAATACAACTCCTTTCCTAAACTCTCATTCTCTTGTTCAAATATCAAATATGTGCCGCCCTACGCATCTGCTGATTGATGCCTTGAAAAGATCGACCGCTTCCCAGACCGTTGGATCGAGCCAGAGATAACCCTCAGATCTTTCAACCAGCTCAATGTTGCGGTCGTCTCTCCACAACAACGGCCTTGTTGTAATCTTTTTTTCTTCCAATCTCTGAAGTCTGAAAACAAATCTTTGTTGCGCTTGGTCTTTTTGCAACAAGAGTCTTGTTGCAAAAATATTTTCCATTTTCTTTTACAACAGAAGGCATTTTACATAATCCTTTTGCAACAGAGATCCTGATGCAGAAGAGGAATAAGAAGGATGGAGTTGTGCAGGATCCACACGGGACATGCGTCATTGCTGCAAAAAAATATTTTATTTGCAAGGCATATTGTAGAATCGTTTTGCAACAGAGGTCGCAAACAGGGATAAGAAGGATGGAGCGGTCCGGGGTCTACATGGAAAACGTGTCACGCGCTAGAGGCGGTGGAAGCCCAAGCGGAAAACGTGTCACGCGCTAGAGGCGGTGGAAGCCCAAGGGAAAAAACAGAGGCACCTCTCCTTAATTCCACTGCACCAACCACTGCCGTTGACTAGCAGCATCCTTCTCGACTTAGGTTGTTCCCAGGTTAGTGCTTTCCCCACTCCCTCGATTTCATCGGATGATTTTGTGGAACAGCTCTGTCGTACTGTCTTGTTTGCACTTGACGACCTTTTGCTCTGTGCCCAAATCTAAATTACCATGTAGATCTTTGCTGTATGAGCTGGAAAAAAACGTTCATGCCAAACTATCCCATTATCCTTATCTCTATTGTATTTTGGATCTTATTCGTAGAGGTAAAAAATAAGGAGAAGATGATTTAAACTGCTCAGAAGCCTGTACTGTTGCTTATTCGACCCGTAAAATATACTGATAGAAGTTTTATTTCCTTCTGTAACAGCATGGAGGATGCAAATTCGGTGCCAACGGTTATGCCACTCGATTTATTACGGGAGATTACGGATGGTTTCTCCGAGGAGCGGAAGCTTGGTAGCGGTTCATATGGAAAGGTGTACTTGGTAAGATTAATTGTGTATATGGCTTGCTGACATCAGTAGTATCATACAACTATACGCTACCACCATTTAGACGAACAGGAATATGGTGATTTTGTCATTGTAAAAGATCGGTGACCCTCCTTCTCTAAAAAAAAAACATCCCCGTCAGCATGATGTCCCAGTGCTTCTTCAGATGACCAGTTCCTGCACCAATGAAGAAAGCTATATCTGTTTCTCTACTGATCTTGTTAATTGATTTACTCACATATTGTCATGTAGCAGTAAATGTTTTGCATCGCCGCATTTGACCACAGCATTTTCTGTTTTACTATATGAACTGAAAATTAAACGATGTGAAATGTTGAGTAGGGAGTGCATCAAAACGGGGAAAAGATTGCTGTGAAGGTGCTCTATGATATGCCTGGAGTTGACGATAAACACTTTCAGAACGAGTTTAAAAATCTTACAAGGCTCCAGCACCCAAACATTGTGCGCTTAGTAGGCTATTGCCATGATATTCAGGAAGTACAAGTAATGCATGAAGGGAAATTGGTTCTTGCTGAAAAGACACATAGGGCGCTCTGCTTGGAGTATATGTCTAATGGAAGCCTTGAAAAGTATCTTTCTGGTAATGTTGATGTTCTCCTTTTTTCCAGTTAGCATGTTAAGGTATCGTTCTTAAAATTTACATCCTGAGAATTCTCCTTATTTGGTGCTGCAGATGAATGTGATAGATATGATTGGCAGAAAGGCTATCAAATAATTAAGGGGATTTGACAGGGTTTAAATTACCTCCACAATGAATTAAAACCTCCTATGTATCATTTTGATTTAAAGCCAGCCAATATATTGCTGGATGAGGACATGGTTCCCAGAATTGCAGATTTTGGGATATCAAGGCTCTTCAGAGATGAACAGACACGAGCTACAAAAAGTAGTTTAGGAACAATGTAAGAATTCTTCGTGTGAACTGAAAATTAAGGTAACTTTGTTTTGGATCAAATGTATAGTATAAGTAACATTTATATATGTTGTGTGATGCAGTGGGTACTTACCGCCGGAATACATTAAAAACAATTTGATCTCAAATAAGTTCGATATATTCAGCTTAGGTGTTGTAATCATAAAGATAATGGCAGGACGTGTGGGCTACTTCAATAGTACTGACATGTCTTCCCAAGAATTCATTAATCTTGTAAGAGAATATGTTTTCTTACCAAGAGATGTGTATGCATTTCATAAGTAATACTTTGGTTATCCTAATATATTGCCATTCTTTTTGCTATAAATCTGTAGGTGCAGAAAAACTGGACGAATAGGCTAGTTGAAACATCGAATCTGAGGAACGCATATTCCGAGCAAGTAAAGATATGCATTGAAATCGGGTTAAGTTGTGTGCAGGAGGATCGACACAAAAGGCCAGCTATACATGATATTGTCCATAGACTGCACGAGACAGAAACTAAGTATTTTGCGGCAAGGATGGACTTGTTCAATTTCCAGGTATGTACTGATCGCTATTAACACAGTGTCATCGTCTTAAACTGTACACTTCTGACAAGCTGACATGTGGGGCCAAACTGCTGCGTGTGTTGCTGTTGAACAGCTGATGCTCTGCATGTTTCTGAACTTTATTTGTTTGATGTGCGCCTGTGCATGAAGTCCTTTGTTTGAGCTATTCAATTTGTTCTTTTGATTGTGTCATGAAACTGAGTTCAATTTTGTACTTTCTATCAAATTTACTATTAGACATTTATTACAATGTTCATGCTGAGCTGCCGTTGGGTATGGGTAGACACTGGCACTTGTTAGCATGTCGGGCATGTGTATGGGGTTGTTATGCCACCCTATACCTAACCCATTGCCATCTTAAATCCAATCCAGTGGACCAGTAATATTTTGATGATTTGAAGCCCCCTTTTCTTGGCTCTGCTGTTAGTTGGCAGTTTGGCACATATAGATTTCGAGCTCCTTTACGGTGATTGGGGCGGTACTGGGAGTACTTTTGAGTACTTACCCCTCGGATTTTTATTAGCCGTCCGATCTGGTGGGGGATTAAGAATGAATTAACTTAATTAGTTTAATCAGAGAAGGGCATAATGTTCCAGGGTAAAAAAAAGTCAACCGATCACGTCCACGACCGGAACCACGTATAGATCTAGTAGCTCGGTCAAGTCCTCCTTCTCGTCCTCTTCCTTCTGTCCAACGAGCCCGGCGAGAGGAACCAATTCACCGTCGTCGGCGTCGTTCTCGTCCTCTTCCTTCTGTCCGACGAGCCCGGCGAGAGGAACCAATTCACCGTCGTCGGCGTCGTTCTTCGTCCTCCTCCTGGTCCCCTTCACTATAAAAGACGTGGTCGGCGGCAGGAAGAAGAATAAGGCGTGACATCTGCGGCGGCAGTGTTGGCGGCGACGGCGGCGGCGGTATAGGAGAAAGCCCCCCGCTGATCCCATCGCTTCCGGACTTGCATCTTAAGGTATGAATCGCCCGAATCTCGACTTACTTTGATTCGTAGTCTGCACTTCCTACTTAGATTTGTTTAGTCATCATCGATTTAAGTTTCCCTAGTGCATGCAATTCAATTTAGAATTTTTCATCATCCATGGTCACTTCACTAGTTTACGGGGGACCCAGTTTATGGACGTTTATGATTGCTTGCCATAACATGTACAAGGAGCAAAGTTTAAAATTCCATGCAAGATTTCGTACTAGGTTTTGCATGCATTTATGTCTGTCCTTTCAGATTTTTATTCGTCCGAATTGTGATGCAGGAAGACATGGTGGACGTAAGTCACGAGTCAATGATGGAGTACTATCATATTGCCAACAAGATGTTTAATAGTGAGGATGAAGGTTATACATTCTATAACAAATATGGTCTTGAGAAAGGTTTTAGTGTCCGGAGAAGCTATGTCGAGTGGGATGGATCCAACTGCCATATAATTTTAAGGGAATTTGTGTGTAGTCGTGAAGGGGTTCGTGAAGAGAAGCACATGAAGAGGAAGATGGAAGATAGAAAGAGGAGGCCACGGAGTATAACTCGTGTAGGGTGTAAAGCTAAATTGGTGATTGCAAGACAGGAGGAAACATGTCAGTGGTTTCTCAAGGATTTCATCGATGAACACAACCATCCTCTAGCCCCACGGGATCTGTCGTGTCTTTTGCGTTCACACAGAAGAATTAGCGATGAGCAGAAAGCGGACATTGCAGAGATGGAAAAATCTGGGATCAGAAAACACCATATTATGGATATTATGTGCATGCAATACGGTGGATATGATGAGGTTGGATGCATTATGAGGGACATTTACAATTTCTGCCATGCTAACAAGCAGGAAACAATTTCTTGCGGGGATGCTCAAACGGTGATCAATCACATGGTGGCGAGGCAAGAGCAAGATTCAGATTTTTTCTTCAGGTACTTGGTTGATGAAGCTGGCCATCTGAAGGGACTGTTCTGGTGTGATAGTCAATCCCGACTTGACTACGAGGCTTTCGGAGATGTTATTGTTTTTGATAGCACATACAGAACCAATAAGTACAATCTGCCATTTGTGCCGTTTGTCGGGTTAAATCACCACCGCATCACCGTTATTTTTGCATGTGGTATCATTTCACATGAAACAAGCCAGGCATATGAGTGGATGTTACAGACCTTTTCTGATGCTATGGACAGAAGCATCCTATATCTGTGATCACGGATGGGGACCTTGCAATGCAAAGAGCAATCAGGGTGGTGTGGCCTGACTCAAACCATGGGCTCTGTATATGGCACATTCAGCAGAACATTGTACGCCATCTGCATGATGACGCAGTAAAGGAGGTATTCCGATCTTTCATATATGATACATCTTCCATTGAAGACCATGAGAGAAAATGGTTACACTTCTTACAACGGAATAAAGTAACAAGTGAGGACTCCTGGCTGCATCAGATGTATAAGATGAGAAAACTGTGGTGTGCTCCATATCTTGAGGGCCGTTGTTTTCTAGGATTGAGCAGCAATCAGCGGAGTGAGAGTTTAAACTCAGTGCTACATACGCATCTTGAGGCTAAGATGACGTTGTTTCAAATGCTAGAGCACTATGAGCATTGCCTTGCGTCACGACGCTTGAACGAGGCTCTCCAAGACGTCGAGGCCTTACAGTCCGTTCCGTTCACAGAGGAAAATGCTTCAGTTCTTGAGAAACACGCCGCGAAAGTTTTCACTCCTGCTGTGTTCAAGTTGGTCTTATGGAGCATAGATGCTGTCAAAAAATGTGAGATCAGAGAGGTACTTGATGCAGCAGAGGTTACCACATACGTTGTGTCTAAGAAGGAAAGAATGGATAAAAAGATCGAAGTGCGCACGGAGTCGAAGGAAGGTATGCTTCGCAGTATCAGTTGTTCTTGCCGCAAATTGGAATGCGCAGGCACACCATGTTCCCACATATTTTACATATTGGGAATTTTACAAGAAGAAACACTGCCCAGGTGTTGTGTTCCCACTAGGTGGACAATGAGTGCAAAATGTGCATTCGCACCGACCAGAAAGAGCGAGATGTATGCATACTCTGCAGCCCTACAAAGGTACCGTAAGCTAAGGAATTTTAGTCACGTAGCATATTTCAAGGCATGCCACTCTGATGAGGCGTTTCAGCATCTAAAAAGGGTTTTGGAAGGACAAGATGTTTGCAAGGGATCAACAAGTGAACAAGCTGATAGCAAGGGATCAACTAATGCTCAGGGTAACAACATTAGGTTTGGCCCGTTGATGCCACAATCGGCTAACCTTGATGGTGAAGGTTTCGAAAAGGTTCTTGATCTCGTGCATGTGCCAGGCCGAGGTGCTCCGAAGAAAAGGCTACATGCATAGATGAAGAAAACCAGAACAAAGGGTAGATGTAGCTATTGACATGAGGCACATGGTCACAATCGACGTACGTGCGCCAAATTGATAGAGCTACCTAATATGCCGTAATTTAATGTTTTAATGTGTCCAAATATATTCCATGGCATTAATAATATCCTTATGTGCAGGATCTCAAAGCAGAACTATGATAGCAACAACATTGTGCGCACGGTCGGACATCAAGTACGTCGACGATCAACCTGATGTTGGCGTGTGCATTGTCGTCTATGTCAAGTATCGTGTGACCTTTTCTCTAAAATACTTCATTCTGTCAGTTAGTGACTAACTCATGTTGTATGACTCAGCTATTTGGTTGTCCACTCCCTTGTAACAGTATTAGTTTGGGATATTTTTTTTGCATTTTATATGTGAGTTTTTCAAGTGCAACCTCAAGAATCATGGTTTCTTCCTGGCCAGCGTGTAGCTTGTTTAGGTTGCACGATAAAATTTGGAAATAGATGTAATGGAGGAATTATATTTCGCTCCTAAAAACAAAATAAAAGCCTGATAAATCCGAAAAATACATTAGTCATCCATGCTCTCCAATTGAAGAATATACAGGATGAATACAGATGATGAATCATTCTCATCCTATATATCCTCCACGTACAGTGCAAGGAAAACTGCTTGCGACTTCTTATCACAATGTGTTTGTATCTGCATGTACAACTCACCATGCTACAGGGGAGCCAGGCGAACAAAACAGTGAAAACGGCGAAGAAACTGGTGAAGAAATCGTTCCGGGCGAGTTATATCGCGTGTGCCGCGGCGTGGGGAACATATCCTCCTCGGGATTTCCGTCGCAGAGGCCCAGGCAATCGTCTCCGGGATCAATACCAGGTGACAGCTGCGGATCCGCGGCAGATCGACCAGACACAGCAGCTGCGGTCGGCTGCACGCGCGCCTCCGACCCGCCGCTCGACACGCGGCCACCTCGGATCGGGCGAGGCGCGCCCTCCGGCCCGCACCAATAACCGGCGGCCACGCGGCAACTAGATAATGGTCAGGGACGCACGCGCTTTGCGGCCCAGCCCGTGTGGTACAAGCGGCGCCCCGCCGTTCGCCAGGCGGACGTGGAGACAGCCCCTGACTCCAGTGGGCCTGCAACATCATGGGCTCATGATGAGTCTGCAAGCTGCCGTGGATCTTCTGCGGCTCCACTCTCACCAGCGCCTCGGCCCGCTGCCACAGAAGATCAGGACCGCCCGAAACCGGCTGCTGCAGGCTAATCTGCCTCGGATTCCGTCGCTGTCCTGTCTCTAGAAAGGGCTACGGGATATTCTGGGGCCACGAACTCTCCTGCACCTCAATGGTCCCTCCGGAATGCGGTGATTTTTTCGACCACCTCCAAATCACCTCAATTTTGGCACACATGATCTGTTACACAAACAAAGCTACGATTCCAAGGTTTTATATTTTTTTGAATTTTCTTGAATTTATACTGCCCTCTAGACTGACTGATCATAACATCAGTCTATACCTCTAGGGGGCATGGTAAAATATTTTTTTCTAAATTTTCTTTCATGGACATGTTTGGCACATGTGGGTCACTGTGTAAAAGAAAAATTTGGGTGATTTAGAGGTGGTGGAAAAAATCACCTTTATTCAAAAAATGGCTTAACTTAGACCAAACGGTCCCTCCGGAATGCGGTGATTTTTTCGACCACCTCCAAATCACCTCAATTTTGGCACACATGATCTCTTGCACAAAAAAAGCTAGGTTTCCGAGGTTTTATATATATTTTTTAATTTTTTTCAATTTATACTGCCCTCTAGACTGACTGATCAAAACATCGGTCTATACCTCAAGGGGGCATTGTAAAATATATTTTTCCAAATTTTCTTTCATGGACATGTTTGGCACATGTGGGTCACCGTGTCATAGAGAAATTGGGTGATTTGGAGGTGGTGAAAAAAACCACCTTTGTTCAAAAAATGGCTTAAGTGAGACCAAATGGTCCCTCCGGAATGCGGTGATTTTTTCGACCACCTCCAAATCACCCAAATTTTGGCACACATCTCTTGCACAAACAAAGCTAGGTTTCCAAGGTTTTATATTTTTTTGATTTTTTTGAATTTATACTGCCCTCTAGACTGACTGATCATAACATCGGTCTATACCTCAAGGGGGCATTGTAAAATATATTTTTTCCAAATTTTCTTTCATAGACATGTTTGGCACATGTGGGTCACCGTGTCATAAAAAATTTGGGTGATTTTGAGATGGTGGAAAAAAATCACCTTTTTTCAAAAAATGGCTTAAGTTACACCAAATGGTCCCTCCGGAATGGGGTGATTTTTTCGACCACCTCCAAATCACCCAAATTTTGGCGCACATGATCTCTTGCACAAACAAAGCTAGGTAAGTCAGTGAGCATGTGTTATATTATGTTTACTAATTTCAATATGAATGCAAAAAAATGCACACCTACCAACCAGAGGCAGGAGTTTTCATACACCACGGCCTGTATACGACTAGGAACCCAACAGTTTATGGGCAAGGATACAGGCCCGGGGTGCAGATTACTCTTCTGCTGGTGGGGCCAACTGGGCAAAGAGCATGAAACATTAGGCAAAGTACTGCCTGCATATGAGAGGAGCTTGAGTGGGGAGGCACAGCCGGGTATATAAGCTGGTGCGTCTCCCTCTCGCTCGGCAAGGTGGGACTAAACTCCCACCATAGTCTGGTTTGCCCTGGTGCGCCCACGCGATGGGCCAGATTAGATGGGCTTTCACAGGCCAGCCTTCCCGCGTGTTGGACCACGCGTGGGTCTAGATGTCTAGGCTGGCCCATGCTTTTCCTTTTGTTTATTTTTTCCTTTTCCTTTTGTTTACATAAAAATTACCTGACCACTCAAAAAATAACATGTTACATCTTATTTCAAATTCTCTTTTTTGCGATATTTGGTTTGCATTTTCTATAAATCCTAAAAAATACATAAGTCATCCTTGCTCTCCAAGTGAAGAATATATAGGATGAATACAGATGATTAATCATACTCATCCTACATATCCTCCACGTAGAGTGCAAGGAAGACCAACGCTTGTGATAATCAAATAGATGAAGGTATTTAAGCCGGTGCAGCACTTGCTCGGGGGGGGGGGGGGCGAGGTGGGACTAAAAATATTAAGACGTGATCCTGGCTCGAGATCGGCGCGACGTGGGCCGGCCCGCCCTGAATTGCTTGAATGGGTCGGGCTTTGGGGGAGGAGGCGTGGCGGACGTGGGAAACCTACGTGCATGCATGGAACTGCACAGCAGGCGGATCGCGCGGGATTATCGAACTGGGCCCGACAGGCGTACATGTGCGGGGCCCGCATAGATTAATTCGGTCGGCCTGTCTCCGGGTGACGACGCGTGGGCGGGCGACGGGCCTTTCTCGTGCGCTTTGGCGGGGATCCGCCTGCGCTTCGATGCGCCCTGGCACCGCACCGATCCCGGAGCAGATCTCGTCAGGTCTGACTCCGCGGATCCCGAGGATGATTCGCCAGCAATTTTGTCACTTTGTGCCACATAAAATGTCCGTTTGGTTTATTTCTTGCACCGTTTTGCAGCAAATTTTTTCAGTCGCAGTTGTACATGATCCTGCAGCACCTGCTCATTAACAACTACTCCCTCCGTTCGTAAATATAAGTCTTTTTTGAGATTTCAGTATGAAATACATACGGAGCAAAATGAGTGAATCTACACTCTAAAATACGTCTATATACATCCGTATGTAGTTCATACTGAAATATCTTAAAAAACATATAGTATTTAGGAACGGACGGAGTGTACAGTTGGGTATAAACACATGCATGTCGCGTCGGAAATGGAAATCACATTCTAGCAAAAATGTTGTTACAAGACCTCCATCGTGAATGAATTGTTCCATAACAGCAAACATTCGTAAAAAAACCAAAAAATGTTGTCTCCAGCTTAAAACATTTAAAATAACATTAGCCCTCCTACGGAAGCTCGTCTCCGGTGCCAAAATCCAGTGACTTCTTCGTATTGGTCGTTGGAGTTTGCGCCAGGATTTGCGACGACCCACCTTCTCCAATATTTTTACACGGTACATCAATGTAACCTAAGGAGTTAAGTTGTTCCTTTGCCTCAAGCTCTCTAGCCAGAGCCTCCTCATGCTGCAAGTCTTGGATGCGCAGTTCCTGTAAAATCATACTAACGTATTAGGACAAACTTAAGGATGATGAAGCCGTAAAATTGATGTAACATGAAGAATAGGAACCTCTGAATCCATGTCCGACCACCACTCATAATCATCTTTCGGTGGACGATTATACACCAAATACAAATGACATGTCTTGCTGCCGTTCAGGCGGGAAATCATCTTTGCAAAATCACCTGGTCCTGAAATCAGGAACATTCCTTCCGGTAGGTTGCACGCATGCTCAGGTAAGAAGTGGTACAAATCTGAATCCTTTTTATAACCATATCCAGCCACTTCTTTCATGAGAAAATCATAGTCCAATACGCCGGGTTCAAACAATCTCATCTCAATGGGTCTTTCGTCAAAGTATCCTGTCGGGACATGCGAAAGCTCACAATCCCTATGAATGTAAAATTCCATTACCAGCACCTACATACGAGTATCTCACGTCAAATTTAATACATTGCAATCACCAAAGTTCCATAAATAATTTTTTATGTGCGTAGCAACATCGCGACAAAGTTACCTTATTATTATATGGGATGTAAACTTCATCTGCGAGGATTCGGGATTGTTCCGTCACTGGATGCTTAGCCTACGTATGAATCGCCGACATAGAGTTACACACGAATTAAATATGGTCATACAAAATGTTGGATGTGAATGTTTACCATGGGTGCGAGGTACTTACAGGTGGAGACTTGAAGACATGTTCTTCGAGTGGAGAACTGTGGCATTCAACGGGTGACACCGACATCACTAGGCCTTTAGTGTTTGGAGATTGTGCCGCGTAACGCTTCTTGGACTGCATATGAATAGCTTACACAAAGTTACTCACAAAAAAACTATTAATACACAATATCGGTCGTGATCGTGACTGAATAGCATCGTTGCAAGGTACTCACAGGGGGAGTACTGAAGACATGCTCTTGCGGTTGACTGCTGTGGCATTGAACGTGGGATTGAAACATCGCACGGTCTTCCAGCATCTTTCCTTCCATCATGACCTGCTCCACCATAGCCTTGTAGTCCATGTCCTTGCGCTCCTGTTGCAGCCTAATGTCCATATTGGCACGTGCCTGCAACACATTCGCGTCCATGTTGACACGCTCTGTCTGTATAAGGCCGTCGACAACCTTCCGGTCCTTTTGCAATTTAAGCTGCATCTCCTTGTACGCCAGCTGGAATTTCTTTTCCATGGCCTCGCGGTCCTGATTTAACTTTTTTTCCATCTCTTCACGCATCTGCTTAATCTTCTGAGACATATCAGCACGCTCATCCTTAAGCATCCTATCGACATACGCACGTTCTTGTTTGAGTGCCCTGTCCATCTCATCACGTTCGTGTTGGACCTTCGCGTCGATCTCCCGGCGGGCTTCACGCAACAACCTGTCGTACTCTGCACGCTTATTGTCATGCACATGTGAATCCATGGTGCCTACAACACCAGATAGTAGAATGCGATTAATGAGATCCAGATTGTCAAAATATACCGATTCTCACTGAAACATAGGACTATTTAAATACCTCGTAATATAGAATAGCATGGTATGTGTGAGACAAACTGAGTCATGAATTTCCAGCAAACGCTCTAATCTCCTAAAATTTGTATTCCTAATTTGGTATGAACAACCTCATCCAAATCAGTCCTAAATAATCCAGCAACTCCTTCAACAGCACCTCCTTTACTATAGTATTGAGAATAAGTCTTTGTACGCCACATCTAAGTGGCTAAATCAAACATCATCCAAATCATTCCTACTAATGGAACATAGCCTAAAGGTCTTGTAAAGAAAATCCAACGACAAAAAATATCCATAACTAGACCGTATGATCAGGATCCCCTAACAACCAATCGCAAAGCTCTTGCATAAAATTCTTCACTCCAACCTTATGCAAATCATTCATAGTAATCCAGTATAGCAGAAAGGGCTAGAAAATTAGCTCCACCAACATAATATTTCCGTAACCAGATCGTATTATGAACTACTGTGAACTTGCAATCACATCTAATCTCATAACGGCCTTTACTCCAAGTAAAGACAAGCACACACAATCTTGCACCAAAATAGTACCTTCGACGAAAAACTAATCCGCCAGGAACAAATACCAAAGATCTTGCACACAAATATGGCATCTCTAATCTCATCACAACCTCCTTTTTGGTCCAATCGACGGAAAAAGTATGAACGTTTCAAGAGATGGGAGGAGACGTGGAGGATGATACCTTTTTCTTTTTACTCGGCCGTCGGCGTGGGCTTCCGCAGAGCGATGGCGATTATCCCGGCGACGGCTACCTCTGGACACCAAAACTTTCTGGGCGGTTAAGGAAGGAGCGATATGCGGAAAGAAAAGATGGGAGGGATATGCGGTACGATGGAAGGGTACATATCTCCCGTGATATCTGACGATATATTTACAAGTAATGCGCATGGATGGTCCGTCCGTGATTTTAGGGTGGGTTAGTCGGTTGGAAGATTTGTTAGTTAGCCTATTTAGAGGGAGCACGATGCTCTGGTCCTGGTGTTAGGGTTTGTTAGCCCAGCGGAGGAGTCCCTAGTTCTTCTCTTACCCAAAGGATTACGACCACCGTCTGTCATTGCCGCAGTCGCCTGACACCAAATCAACCATGTCGTCGTCGAGCTCGATTAGGTGCGCGCTGAGGGGCCGATCAGTTGATGTGCCCCTGATCCCTTGCCCTGACTCTGGCGAAACGGTTAGATTCTATCTCTCCAGTACTGAAGAGCATGATGGTTGGGTGTTCTACAAGTGCAAGCACCACGATGTACAATCCCTTTACATGACATTTACTGCATGAGTAATTTTTTCTACTGTTTCGTTAGTGCTGGTTTGATTTGAGTTCACTTGATTCATAGGATCCATGTGATTTCTGGCGCTGGGAACTAGAGTACGTGGATCATCTTGTTGGTACAAGTGTCCTTGTTGGTGCTTATGCCCTTGATGCAATGGCTGCGGCACAGGATAGAAGGGAACAGCTACAACGCGCAAAAAACAGTGTGAAAAGAATGCATGTGCCAAGAGTGGCAACATTGGAGGCAGGACAAATTACAGTCAGAGCAATGTGGCAAACATTACGAAGCACCAAGCTTATACGATGCTAGGACTAGGGAGACAAATTGTTTTCATGCTGAAGCTGTTGACGGCTAGTGTAATGGTGTTGTGTGTGTTGTGTGTGATGTTGATTGTGAAGAAATAATATATTTGTGATCGTATCAAGGCGATTATCATGGTCACATGTAATAACAGCTTAATAAGAAGAGGTGTTCTAACATGATACCTCTTACACCCCCCGGCCCCCACCCCTCTTTTAACATGACAGGTAAGAGTAAGAAATAAATCTTACACGATGATTGCATGAAATAGTTGTTTTGATTATTTCTTACCTTCTTGACTATTATGAGAAAATAAGGGGCAAGACGGAGCATGTTAAAATTGCTAAAAAATAATGAATAAACCGAGTTGCAATGAAGGCAATCGAATGGAAAAACGTAAACGACCATTTAAATTCTTGCCCACTATGTTGTGCACGAACACAAGAGTACCATGATATAAAAATAAAGTACGCCATTACAGCAATGACTTAAAAATCCCTTAATTTATTTTATCACACTACGTTTTGCCAAAACTACTCTAGAGGCACATCAGGAACATGGGAAACAAACAGATAAATCCCATGATCTCCCAGGTACAGCAACATCAGCACCTTCTGTCCTAACAGCAAGATTTTTTCCTTCTTCATGAACTCGTTCCATTTGTTGACGCAGACACGACCGTCAATATCAGAAATGGTGTATGTACTTGACACAGTACTGTGTGGATGACAAACAATGGTTATGGCACCATATTCCTCCATTTCTTCGGGGACAACACGATTAGGCAGTTTCTGTTTGAAAACAATATTTGTTACATCAACACGTGGCAACTTATTGTTATGTAGTAAAGGAAGAACAATTAATTTGGAACAAAGCTAAAAACATACTGAAATGACACAAAGTAAATGAAGAACAGAAAGATGGTTACCGAGAAGTTCTTGTTGCAATCTGACCATGTCAACGTATGGAGGAATGCATATGCTCTTCCTTGATCATAGTTTCCAGCATCATGACGCTCCACTAACTTGTCAAGGTCCATCACTTGGCGTATGACATACTCCATCATTCTCCAGTTTAAGCTTGTCCCCTCAGTTACAGCGACATTGTCAATAATATCTCTTTTCTCATTGGACAATTGGTAGTATGCTACAATATTATAGCACATACAATTTAATTTATTATATATGGTATATGATAAATTTAGAGTAATAAAACTTGCAGGAGCAAAAAAGTATCTTACTCGGATGTATGATAGGCAAATTCCCAGTTGTCACAACGCTACTTGGTACTTCTGAATTGTCAGTACTGAACGTAATCTCCTGACCCACATGTAGCGTATAAACTCTAACAAATTCCTTCCAAGACTCCCCTGAAATGTATGTCAACTCATTGTCATTGGTAATCTCACATGGGAATTCAAACCCCTCATTGGTACTGAAACTTGCTTCAAAGTTCCCATATTTTCCCAAGGGCACTCCAAATTTCTGCGTGAAACTGTATCTGTCGTAGCAGGGGATTACCTGAGTAGCATATGTACGATTGTTAATATATATGAACTGCCTGTTAATCTAAAGAATTTGTCCAATCATAGATGACTAGCATAGTATAGTTCACTACTTCTTAGCAGTATTATCATATAACCCCATAGAAGATTTAAATTTACATGCACGTACACAAAACCATTTTATCATCTAAGAAATCAACATGCAATATAACTCTTTTTGCAGTAAACATTACGAACAACTGACTGAGTACAAAGGGTCCGAGTACAATATTCGTTCAATATTAGTGCCTCCGTCCAAAAATTTGTGGACAAATTTTTGTACATACGGATGTATCTATGCAGAAAACATGACTAGATACATGCGTATCTACATGAATCTAACACATTAATTTTGGATCGGACGGAGTACTAAATTTCTCATGATATTTGCTACGGGTCATGTCAGACTGGATCTTACTGTCTTGTTTGCAAATCCCGCGCGCAGGGTGACGGTACAAACTCCCTCATACGATGCTCACCGGGGCACAAACCCTTGGTGTCCAAACAAATGCCACACTGCGAATCGAGATCAATCTCATTACTAGTACGTACAGTCTTAAAGATTAGTGCTAGCAGTTGAATTCAGATCTGACAGATTCTATAGTGCAAATACGTACCGCACTGATCTCCTTAACCATTTTCGCTCGAGAGAGGGACGTGAGGAGGAGGGGGCGAAAAGAGCAGTCACTTCTGACCCCTAAGCTGACGATGGCGGCGGCGGCGTCCGGAGATTTCGAAAAGCGCGTACGCCCGGCGTCTCCGATCTTATATTGGAGCGGTCGTGGCGGTGGTAGGAGGCCCCGATGCCACGGGTGGTTAGGAGGAAGGCGGTGCAATCACGGGATTTCGGGAGAGGTGGCGTGCGTGAGTTATGGGATCTTTTAACATATATCATCAAGATAAAAAAAGAACATTATGTTGTGCTAAAAAATACATTTCATAAGGGTGAACTAGGTTTTTGGTTCGAAACAAGTTTGAACGATATATAATTCCAAAATTGGCCTTGTCCATTTTCCAAATAAGTTTCACAACTATACATGCCATGACCAATGCAAGCAAGCATGCAAAATGGTTTTTAGTTTAGCGAAGTTTTTCATTTTCGGACGAAAATGCCCGAATGTGGCCGCACGTGACAACACTTGCAATCATTGTCGAAAATGGTTCAAACTAGGCATGGAGGCGTACAATGGCCATGAATTGTCACCGCAAAAAAGTTCGGTTGACTTAAGATATGTGAACAAACCATCGGGCATTTTCGGAGGGTGCCAGGCTAGCCCGGAAGGGCGAGTCCGGGAGCACCTCCATGTTAACACCACATACAAATGATTCCAACTTTTTTCATGCCCTCCCATGAGAAAATCAAGCAAACATGCAAATATGGTTCTCAGTTTCGACAACTTCTCCACGTATTGGGATTTATTTATATCGAAAATGCCCGAAAACTGGCCCCACGTGACATTAGTTGCAAACTTTACTAAGAATACTTCAAACTTGGCATGGAGGACTAACATGACCATGAGTTGTTACCCCAAAATTTTGTGTTGATTCAAGAAAAGGTCAACAAACCAGCATGTGTCTTCTCAGAGGATGCCATGTTAGCCCAAAGGAAGGGCGCGTATTGGAGCAACTCCGTGTTTACAATATCCACAAATGATGCCAACTTTATTTCATGATCTCCCATGAGAAAATCAATAATGCATTCACAATGGTTTTTAATTTGTCCAACATTTATAATCCTTCTGCAATTTCGAAGCGAAAAAGAAACATCGCCTGCATGGTCTACCCCCCTAGCCACACATCGAAAGGAGGGGGCACATGATGCATTACACTTTGTTTGTCTTATGGTGGACCTAGTTGACACACCAAGCCTAGTTGGATCATTGGCCTACACCGGATTCCATGTCGTATGAAAGCTCGGGCACATCAACTGCTCCCGTCTAGAACCTTCGAACTGCACTGTCCACTTTGTGAAGCAAGTACAACATGAAATTTGTGAAATTCTCCCAAGCTTTTAAAGTACATCTCATGACAAAATCAAGCAAGCATGCAAAAATGCTATTCAGTTTACACAAAATTTTGCATGTACGGTAATTTTTTCGGCCGAAAATACTCGAAAACTGGCCACACGTGAATCATATTGCAAACTTTACAAAAAAATGGTTCAAACATGGCCTTCAATAGTCACCCCAAAAAGTTGGGTCGATTTCATACAGGTCAGGATAGTACTATAGCATCTGCTCTCAAAGGGCGCCAGGCTCGGCCGGAAGGGCTTGTGTCGGGGAACCTCCATGTTCACACCATCTTTATATTTTGTCAAATATATTTCATGGCCTCCCATGACCAAATGAAGCATGCATGCACAATGGTTGTAAGTTTCTACTAGATTTTCCATTTTCTTCCATTTTTCGGTCATAAATGCTCGAAAAGTGGCCGCAATTGCCAAAACTTGCAAATTTTGCTGAAACTCATTTTGATGTTGTCCTGGAAGCCTGTAATGTAACATTTTCCATTGCATGTCATAACTTGGGTTCATTCCACATGAAGCATGATCTACTTGGTTTGTACATTCGACAGTGTAGCACGAAGGTTCTCGACGGAGGCAGTGCGTGTACTGCATCGACTCCATGGATGGAATCCAGTTTGAACCAATGTTCGCACTTGGTATGGTGTCAATTAGGTCTAACCTTAGGCAATAAAGCTTGAAGGCATCATGTGCTACCACTTTCGATGGTTGTCTACGGGTAGACCGTCTGGGAGGTGAAAAAATCATGAAAATCATGTGTAACCTTGAACGCACTGTGCATGCATGCTTGATTTGGTTCATGGGATGGCATCAAAATAACTTGGAATCCTATGTACATGGTGTATTGAAGGAGGTGGCCCGAGACGGGCCCTTCCGGGCTATCCTTGTACCCTCCGAAAGCACATGTTGGTTTATTGACCTATATTAAATGACCGCCAAGTTTGTATCGTTACAATCCATGGCCATGTTAGGGATACATATGCCAAGTTTGAACCATTTTCATCTAAGTTTGAAAGTTTTTTCATGTGTAAATCTTAGTCTAAACTTAGAAGCATTTCGCATGGCAGCTTGTTTTGGTCATGGGATTCCATGGGAATTAGTACACATCATTTTGTATTGTAGATGATCTACTAAACATGGGGGTGCCCCCAAACACGCCCTTGCGGCCTTGACTGGCACCTCCGAAATCACATGCTGGTTTGTTGACCTACCTGAAATCAACCCAACTTTGCAGGGTTGCAAGCCATGGTAATTATTGGGGTACTTTCAAATTTCAACCATTTTCAGCGAAGTTGCAAGTTTAGTCACGTACGGCCAATTTCCGGGCATTTTCAGAACAAACAACATATTTTACCACTTAAAAAATGCATTCCTTTCTCGACGGCACATTTGTTTTTTCTTCGGAACATTACATTTGTTTTGGCCAATTACATGCTAATGTTTCAACCTCCCATAACTCACGCCGCCCAGATCTCCCGAAATCCCACGATTACAGCTCCTCCCTCGTAACCACCCGCAGCATCCAGGTCCCCTACCACCTCCCACGACCGCTGCAAGATCAGATTGTAGCCGCCGCCCGCCGCCCACCGCCAACGTCGCCTGAGGGGTCGGACGGGAGTGGTGTTGTCGCCGCCTACTACGCGCGTCAACGCGCCGCTGCTCCTGTTGCTGCCATCGAGCGCCACACATCGACATCTAGTGTGGGACGCACTATCCGCGTGGAGCATTGGGCCGCCACCGCCGATGACAGAAGGTTACGTGATCATAGCTCTTTTTAATCTTTCTCAGACATGCACGTCTACTAGTAAAGCCCTAATAGGTTTCCCACAAGTTATTCCAGTCGTCAAGATTACCTGATCATAGCTCTCATTAATAACTATCTTGTAATCAATCTTGGCACACTACACGAACGTCCGAAGAGGTAATACCACAACAAGGG
This sequence comes from Triticum aestivum, assembly GCF_018294505.1. Classification (NCBI taxonomy): domain Eukaryota; kingdom Viridiplantae; phylum Streptophyta; class Magnoliopsida; order Poales; family Poaceae; genus Triticum; species Triticum aestivum. The sequence goes on from NC_057814.1 coordinate 599,591,521, forward strand.
TATCTCTTTCATGAAATAACACGTCGTATGTTTATGCAATCCCAAAACCCTAGTTGAACTGTCCCAATGTTATGCATGACCAAAATCTGTAGTGTGCTTAAAGTTACATGTAGTTCATATTATTTAATAAACTCATCCGTGCCTGCGTATAAGATTTTATTTTTGTTACACATTTCTCAACGTGAAGGTCAAATAAATTGAACCGGTTTTGCTTCTGTTCCATAGGTGCCAGTAAAATGGAAACTACTGTTAAAAGTCCTGCTAATGGAGAAAAACACGTCTCCGAAATGACCGATGAGGTACGTAGTTGACATTTCGTTTGAAAACTGTACTTGCAGACCCTTCTTTCATACTCGATAAAATCTATTGCCACTTTTGCAGGAAATCTTGAGGAAACACGGCCATATGAAGTTAGTGTGCTCACCGTCAAGGCTCGCCAAAGTCATGAAATTGTTGTCATCAAAACACATAGAGAAAATCATAAGCGATACCGGTCTTGGGTGTCTAAACATGATTCGTGAATTTAAACTCCGGCGCATTATGTTGATAAGACTAGCAAAGAGCTTCGATAGTGAGACATCGTCCATTACCATAGGTAAAACACCCATTCCTATCACCGCAGAAGACGTGCACCATATATTTGGCCTTGCGATAGAAGGGGAGGATATCGATAAAAAGCTGGAAAGCGCACCGGATCCAAATTTGTTTAACACATTTCAAAAAAATGGGAGCATTGATCTGGCTGACCTTGAGAGAGAGATCTTAAGTTCCAAAACACCGGACAATGATTTCCTGGCGCGGTTCGTTCTATTCGCTATTGGCACAGTTTTAGCACCAACAACACAATCTTATGTCGATGCGAAATACCTTAAACTTGTTGCGGATATTAAAAGCCTTCCGAGATTGAACTGGGGATGTTTCACAATGAAACACTTGTTCATGTCCATACACAAATTTAACTCTCTTGATCAAGTATCTCTACAGGGAAATCTACCTCTGCTTCAGGTTAGTGCAACATCACTAGTTAACATTGTACAATTGTTTTTCTTTTCTATATCTCTCTATATTGACGAAGTAATTTATTGTGAAGATTTGGTACTGGGAGCACCTGCGTTCCGGCAAATTGATGTATACTCCTATACCCCCACCATTGGTCGCACGATGGGACGAATGCACGTGCGTAATAAGAGCAGAAGCTTACACCTCAGGAGGTCTTCATAAAGGACTGGTGTGTTTCTAGATTTGACCCATGTATATATCAGGTTATTTATTTGCTACTACTGATTCATTGTACCTGATTCAAAGGTTGTGATGGAAATTTGTGCTCGACAACCAGAGGCCAACAATAGAAAGGATCCAGGAAGCAAAAAATTTGTACGTGTGGATGAAGGTGATTCATCTCGAGCACAATCACAAGGTCAAAATATGAGTAGCCACCAAGTAAGCCCAACAAAGACAATTTTCATTTTCCAAGATCAGTAAAAGGTCGCATCAAAACTCATTCATTTTGATTTCTTGTGAACGGGGTGTTATTTCGTTTGCACAGGTGGAAATGATAGTTGCATCCCTGAATGCACGTTGTGCTGAGCAAGAAAAGAAGATAGGCAGATAGTTAATGGAATTTCAGCATAGATTTGACGTGAAATTCCTCACCCTGAGTGAAGAGTTAATCGACATTAAGAGTAAATCTGGCAGTAATCCTAGGCTCTCACTGCTCGAGGACGAAATTAAGGACTTAAGGAGGGAACTGATGGTATGTCATGTCGTGCATTTTTTATTGTTACGAATATGTTCCTCCATATTCATTATTGTTATAATTGTTACAGGAATTAATAAACAAAAGTAAAGTCAGCCGACAATCTGAGTCACAGAAAGCTGGCGTCGAGGTAATAATTATGGCCCACCACATAAGTAGTATTACCAAACTAATTATAATTGACCTTTTTTTTGTTGAAGGAACAAGTCAATGTGTGCAGTGATCCCTTCATGGCGACTCCTAAGTTCGACGCATCCACGCCACGTACTTCGACTCCAACACCAAGTGCCAGACACGTCCTGCCAAACAAGGACGATCCTCGAATCACACCGATGAAGCCTCTGTTTGATAATGATTACGTGCTCACCGCTGAGGACAAAGAGGCAGCCATTTTCATCCAGGGAACACACGGCCCTGTTGAAGTCGTTCAAATCGGAGACATTCCCCTAAGAGCGGAACAACTGAAGCCAATTTACGATAAAAAATACATCTGTGGTGATGTAAGCCCCTTGTACTCCATTGTACATCAACTATTTGAACTGTTGGCACATCATTATATGATTACAAATTTGGCAGGTTATTATGGCGTATGCTCACATCAGCGGAGTTGAGACTGATACTACCTCAGTCATATCCCCAATGAAACCAGAAAGCTTTTACAAACAAAAGGGGTTATTCCAAAGGGCCATGGAAGCTCGTGGGTTCAGCGTATTGCAAATAAATTTGTAGGACGCCGGAAGGTAACCGTTTTCCTCACTTTCATATATCGTAATAGATAGTGTAGATGAAATATTTCAGGGGTCCCCCGAACCATAATTGTTACCTTATATACATTATTTCGTGGAATGAGTCCTCTTTGACTTTACGGCAGGTCCACATCCCGTTGAATGTGAATGACAACCACTCGATGGCAATGGTGTTCAATTTCGACAAAGAAGAGATTCAAATCCTAAACTCCTTGAAAAATCAATTTGACGAGTCCAAGGAAACTGCTCTTGTAAGCTTTATCTTGCTGCCTCTTTACTGTCGCATGTCACATGAACTCCCAAATCATCGTAACCCTTCGTAATACTCGTATTATGCTAGGTGGAGGCAATTCAGACCTGCATGGACGAAGCGGTTAAGGATGGCTTGGTAACACCAGCTAAGCCCATCAAATTTACCGACTGGGAAGTAGTACGCTATGACGACATACCGCAACAGAATGACGGGTACGTACGACCTCCTAAATTATTCCTTGTCGACACGTCCAAGTTTACTAAAACCTAAACTAAACACTGCAGGCATTCATGTGCGTTTTTCACACTGAAGTACATGTTGACATGGAACGGTGAAGTATTTACCGACAAAGTGGAGCAGGTGAGGCAAACACTATATTTTCTTGTAGAATATCTTATGACTGAACGCTGTGCTGACATATGTGTCGCTTATCAAATGTAGTCATAGATAGATATATTTAGCTGGAAAATAGTTTCAAGCTTGCTGCGTTCAGATTGCAACAGTCTTCGCATGGAAACATACAAGTACCCCATAACGGTTAGCGAAAAAGCATGAATATTTTATTTTATTCATATGTGTCATGACGCTACCGAATGCACTCATGTCTGCTTTACAGGCGGAGACGTATGAAGCCCACGTTGCATCGCAACCTATGGGTTTAGAAGACGATGTCCAAAAAATTATCGGTACTGTTGAGTGCAAGATGTCAGACACGTCGAGCTCCCCAAAGAATCCCGACACCCGAGCTCCCCAAAAAAGCGGAGAGGACGTGGACGCCCGAGGAAGCTGTCGACGAAGTGCAAGCTAAAAAAACAAAAACTATGGAAGAGCTCAGAGTGAAATTTGATAGCAAGACCATTGCTAAACAAGTGGCTTCTTCATTGTCAAGACGATCACGCAAGCCATCACAAGCTATATCGAGCCCATTCAAGTTAACCAAATGGTAGTTTAGGTACATACTGGGTAGCACTGTAGTTAGCACTACTTATGATACATTTGTCATTTACGATTTGGTGATTGAACTTTATCAAACGTGCATCGACGAGCGGTGAAAGATGGCTTGCTAACACCAGCTAAGACCGTAAAAAGTAGGGTATGATAACATACCACAATATAGCAATCTCTGCTGTCGCGGTACATACTTTTGGCAATCACGAACATTTTGTAATTTTGGCAATTAGGGATGCATGCTCGGTTCTTTTGGTTGAACTGCTAATAGGTCATTCTGCCAATCATTTGCATGTTGAACTTTTGGCAATATCTTATAGTACAACCTAAGTGCCTGTCAAAAAGTGGCAATAGGTACTTTTTGCAATCATGTGCATGCTACATTTCTTGCAATTACTAATGCATGCTCATTTGTTCTGCTTCAAATGGCAGTATGTACTCCTGGAAAACATTTGTGTGCTCTACTTTTGGCAGCTATTAATACAAGCTCATTTATAATGGTTTAACTGTCCATAGAAATAACTTGAATGTCATTATTTCTAAACATACCAAATTCAGTGCAAGATATAGCATTAGCATCTTCAGTTAGAGTCATAACATATATGTACCATATATCACCATAGTGGAGGTATTAGGCAAGGTTGACCGCAATGCACTTAGGGTAGGTGCTAACAAGATAAACAATAGTTTAATGAAGCAACGACGCTTATTAGAATAGGGTAGACACTTAATTAGGCGCCTATCATGTACAAATTGGCACTGCTGCGTCAGAAAACCATGTTTATTATTGTTAGCATGTACCTAAGCACGTAGCATTGGAAGTTGTCCATTACCAGAAATGAGCAATATACTACCAAACACTTAAACATAGCATGTTAAACAGTCAGAACCCAAAAGATAAACCAGCGCATAAGTTCATGCAGTACGGTGGGGCAGAAGTATCACACGACAACCATAACATAAAAACAGTCTTACTAGGGTGGGCCAGCAGTAACAACCAAGCAGCGCATCAGATCCTCGGCATCTTGGCCGGACGAGGAGGCCTCGGGAGGTAGAATGGCAGATGCCCCTTCGCGTACTTCCTGAGGAAGGCACCAAAAGCGGCATGTTTAGCCCGGACGTGGGGCTTGCGGTTCCTCCCATTACCATGGCCAATATAGGTGCCATGCATGATCAGGCTATTGTAGTCGCTCTTGATAATCGCGCAGCAGAAGGGGCAGGCTATGTTGCCATAGAGCCTGTTGTATCCGCTGCGGTATGGGATTTCCCCATTCCGTAGCCTCCCGAGGACGTAGCGGCTCTTGCTGTCCCTGCTCTCCTTACTATCATCCACGTCTTCATCATCTTCCTGTGTGTTAGTTGATCGACAGCTATGTCAGATTAGGAATATAGAAATGTAGCATTTCATAAGAGTATCAAGTACATTCCTAAAGTAGGAATACAAAAACATGATCAATCAGATGATTCACACAACATGTACCTCATGTATTGCAATATATGTTTATGTATTATTTGTTATCTTTCTTGTTCTTTTTTCTTTGCTTTGCATGCGTAGCTGTTCTCCCCTCTAAAGTAGTCCTATTTGTACAATCTAAGTTGACAATTAACTAAAGTGTTCAGGTTTTACAGTATGAACAAATCACTTTACTGCATTCAAGCACATATTTTAGTTCATACTGAAAATAGATAATTCCAAAAACAGGATCATTTCTTGCCATTTCTTGCAACAATATTTTGTATGATCTGGTTTTATCATAAAGAGATACCAGAACATATCTAATTTAATGATATTCAAACTAGATGAGTACATACTACAAAGTAAAACTACCGCATCAACAAACAAAAGATTGCCCTCACTTGATATTTTGAAGACAAGAAAACATATGAATGAGGTCATGAATTATGTATAAAAAAGAGAAATTTTGGATTGAGGTACATCGGTTGCGAACATAAGAAATTATGGCTTTAATTACTCATCCTTGTTGCTAATAATTACATAGGGTGCGTACATAAGAAACTCTGCAATGAATTACTGACTGCAATCAGAAAATGTCTTCACAATATAGCTGTATGGTTTCATGATTTTCATCAAATAAACCAGTTTTTCTGACAACTAAATAAATGTACTGTTTACTAGGTCTCAACAGATTTGGTAATCAGATTGAAAATAAGATGCATAGTCCATTTCATTATATGGAAATCATGAAGCAGATAGAGAAAGTTTGCACTGTTAAGGTAAGAAAGATTCTATAAGAAAGATGAAATTGTGGTATCAGCTTTGTGCATATGGAGCATTATGATTACGCTTAGTAATGGAAAATTCTATATAGTAAGAATGCAATAGAAAATCTTGTTGCTAGAAATGTACTGTTGCATGGACTTGGCATGCATGATTACTGATGTGGCATAGTTTCATGGATTGATTTGTGCAAGAGAAGAACTAATCCATGTTTGTTGTTAATGGCAGGCAGTGGCCGTAAATTGTTACTGCATGCATCAGTACTGACCAGATGCATGACTCGATGATGTGGCCCAGTTTCGTGCATACCAAAACCAGATAATGGTTGCCACTATTGAAGAACGGAGGATAGTATCATGAATAGCAAAACCAGATAATGGGTTGCACAATTGAGGAACAGAGCATAGTTGTAACAGGGGTTGTACTGATTTAAATAGGGGTTGTACTAACAGGAGAAACATAGTGCTATGAGGTTGTTTGTGCATAGGTAGCATTGTGCTTGAGCTTACAAATGGTATATTCTATATAGTACGCATGCTTGGAATTTTTCTTTTGTAGTAAATAAGATATCGAATGGCCAAAAATGCTGGGATTTCCCATCTGTCCACCGTTGGATTGGCTTCATCCAACAACATATATTCAAAGTTGTTTCCAGAGTACATGTTTACAAAGTTACCATTTATAGAAGCTCAAGCAATGTTGATAAATATTTACTGTTGCATGTCAACTTTTCATGTTCTAGATATTAATCATTGATCCTCTTATTGAATGTCATTGATAAACAAATTTGTAGGAAATTTTCCATCCACTCAGACCTGTCTGAAAGAATCCTACGTTTTTAGTGTGCACAATCAAACACTCATACAATCATGTAGGATTCAAGATGACATGCCACTCTAATCCCACGTTTTCCCTATTCCTGCGTTTTGGAAATTGTACGAATCAAAGAGGTGATACCTAACAAATACACCGTTTACTATAGCAGAACTGATTATGACTACTGTTGCACGCACAGGGGGATTTTAGGCCTACATGACTACTGTTCCATGTCAGGTTTCAGATTGAAGGGGTTTCCTTCCAAATGTACGAAACAACTAGTACTAATCCTAACCCTAAGGGAGAGATCAAGAAACATAACCTATCTGGACGAAATCTAATCCGTGCTGCATGCAATTCAAGAGAAAAACCCAAGGGAGAAAACCCAAAAACAGAGTAGGAGAATAGAACAGAACAGAGTAGTACCTCCGAGAGCTCGTCGTCGACCTCCTCGTCGAACTCGGCGGCCTCGTCCTGCACTTCCTGAGCGTCGAGGTGGGCCTCCTCGTAGCTCTTGTCGATGAGCTCGTACTGCTCGCGCTTCTGCTTGAGCCTCTGCTCCTCCAGATCCACCGCCACCTCCTCCTCCACCTGCTCCCCGACCACAGGCTCGACCGCTGCGACGGCGGCCGGAGCAGTCGCAGCAGATGGTGCACCGCCTCCCGTCGCCGCGACGGCGCCCTCGGTCGCGCCAACCGCGGCGGCAATGACCACAGCAGGCTTCTCCACTGCTTCTACCGCTGTGTCCTTCTCCACCGCCGCGTCTTCACGGCCGACCTTCATCTTCCGACGACGAAGGGCAACAGAGGTGGTTGCTGGCTCGTAGGAGGTTGGTTCGAGGTGAGAGGAGAGGGGTTTTGCTGATTTGGGGAAGAAAAGCAGAAGGGGTGGGGGTGGGGGAGACGGGGGTGGGGGAGGCGGCCTTTATTTGGCGTGTGGGGGTGGACGTTTGGAGTTACCGAGGCTAGACGCGTGGCGTCATGCGCTCGTGCACGCCCCAACCGCTTTCATTTAATTTTTGTCATGAATTTGTATATATATTTTTGACCTGTGGTTTAGCGAGGAAATTGCACAAATTACCTACTTTTGGTGTTACTTTTGCATAGAACACCTACTTTACAGGTTTGTTGCACAAAAGAACACATATTGGGGTAATTTGTTGCAGCTAGGTCTAATCCGCCATTTTGGGTGGGTTGACATGATTTGTGACAAGTGAGTCCAGTTTGTAAGTGCACCGCGGGAAAAAAACACATTCCACATCAGCACCCAGCTAGAACTGTGCAAAATTTACAAATAGGTACTCCAGAAATAATTCTCATTGTTTCTGGGCCCACAGAAATGAACTATTGACAGTTTTTTTGTTCCCACATAACATCTTGGCACACAAGAGCATGCACCAAACTTGTTCTCCTTCGGCACACAGAGCTATAACGACGGACATATACCAGTAATATTCACACTGCATGTGTCGATACCATCTTGACCAACATGCAACAACATTGGTCCCATTAGATTGATACATGCCATAAGGGGTCCAAATCATTCACCAATTGAAAGATCGTGGATGTCGCCTAGAGGGGGGGTGAATAGGCGCTTTAAAATAATTACGGTTTAGGCTTGAACAAATGCGGAATAAATCTAGCGGTTAATTTGACAAGCACAAAAACCTACAACAACTAGGCTCACCTATGTGCACCAACAACTTATGCTAAGCAAGATGAACAACTAAGTGATAGCAAGATGTATGACAAGAAACAATATGGCTATCACAAAGTAAAGTGCATAAGTAAAGGGTTCGGGTAAGAGATAACCGAGGCACGCGGAGACGACGATGTATCCCGAAGTTCACACCCTTGCGGATGCTAATCTCCGTTTGGAGCGGTGTGGAGGCACAATGCTCCCCAAGAAGCCACTAGGGCCACCGTAATCTCCTCACGCCCTCGCACAATGCAAGATGCCGTGATTCCACTAAGGGACCCTTGAGGGCGGTCACCGAACCCGTACAAATGGCAACCCTTGGGGGCGGTCATCGAACCCGTACACTTTGGCAACCCTTGGGGGCGGTCACCGGTACCCGTCAAATTGCTCGGGGCGATCTCCACAACCTAATTGGAGACCCCGACGCTTGCCCGGAGCTTTACACCACAATGATTGAGCTCCGAACACCACAAACCGTCTAGGGCGCCCAAGCACCCAAGAGTAATAAGCTTCTCAACTTGTAACTTCCACGTATCACCATGGAGAACTCAAACCAATGCACCAAATGCAATGGCAAGGGCACACGGAGTGCCCAAGTCCTTCTCTCTCAAATCCCACCGAAGCAACTAATGCTAGGGAGGAAAAAGAGAGGAAGAACAAGAAGGAGAACACCAAGAACTCCAAGATCTAGATCCAAGGGGTTCCCCTCACAAAGAGGAGAAAGTGATTGGTGGAAATGTGGATCTAGATCTCCTCTCTCTTTTCCCTCAAAAACTAGCAAGAATCCATGGAGGGATTGAGAGTTAGCAAGCTCGAATAAGGTCAACAATGGGGGAAGAACACGAGCTCAAAGGATAAGGTTCAATGGGGAAGAAGACCCCCTTTTATAGAAGGGGAAAAGTCCAACCGTTAGTGTGCTCAGTCCGCACATGAGCGGTACTACCGCTCCACGAGCGGTACTACCGCTCTGGCGGAAGAAGCAGGGAAAAGGAGCAACCAAACATGAACCTTGGGGCGGTAGTACCGCTTATAAGCGGTACTACCGCTGGAGGAGCAGAACACGGGACCAAAAAAAAACAGTAGCGGTACTACCGCCCGACCGGAGCGGTACTACCGCTTATAGGCGGTACTACCGCTTATAGGTGGAACTGCCGCGCCTTACTGCCGTGCAAGTACTGCAAAACTCGACACGAAAAATGCAAGACCCAAAATCGAGGCGGTACCAGCGCGGAACCGTAGCTGTACTACCGCTTATGGCCATAGGCGGTACTACCGCTTTGGACAGCGGTACTACCGCTTGGGGTGATAAGCGGTACTGCCGCTCTGGCCGCGGTACTACCGCTAGGAAACCAAGACTGCCATAACTTCTGCATATGAGCTCCGAATTGAGCAAACTCAAGCTTGTTGGATAGAGAAAGACGAGTAGCATCAAAACAGCGTCTGGTTATAGTAAGAAGAGGCAGGGGAGGTATGCCAAAAAATAGAGGAGTGAAACCTCCAACCGAGAAGAACCGGCATAACCTCCAACATCGAAAACATCATAGAAGATGCGAGTGAACCCCGTTTTCGATGAACTCGAGCTTGTCATCAAGATGACCATAAGCTCCAAAACTCACAAAGAGAAGAACCAAACCAGAACCAACAAAGATGATGCAAGGATGTAATGGTTTGAGCTCTCTATGAACGATACGATCAAGCTACTCATCGAGAGCCCCCCTTGATAGTACGGCAATCGATCCTATAACCCGGTCTCCCAACTACCATCATGAGACCGGTAAAATAGAAAACCTATCAAGAGCAAACCTTTGCCTTGCACATGGTCCACTTGAGCTAGATGATGACGATCTTGACTCCCTCAAGTTGGACCACCTTTCTTGGTTGTGTTGGCTCGATGAAGACTAGTTGATTGCTCCCCCGTACACCACTATGGGTGAGCCACTCTTCCGCACATCTTCACCAGTCCATTGTCACCACAATGGACGGCAAGCTTCAAGCATTTGATCTCGTCATGATGCTTCACTTGAACTTGCGCACCACAACATCTTCACAAGTCCATTGTCGCCACAATGGACGGCAAGCTTCAAGCATTTGATCTCTTCATGATGCTTCACTTGAACTTGCACACCGCAACCTAACCCCACAAAGAACTCTCACGAAGATCATGGGTTAGTACACAAAGCGTAATCGACAATGCTTACCACACCATGGGATCGCTTGATCCCTCTCGGTACATCTTGTGCGCTTTGTGTGTTGATCAACTTGATTCACTCTTGACTTAGTCTTGATCAACCTTGACTCTTTCCAACTCTCTTCATTTGGATGATGTCTTGAAGGTAAACATGAATGATCACACAATCTTCTTCTTCAAGACATGCTTGCAATAAGTTCTACTCTCACATGACCAATCTTTGGATAATTCCTTAATAACACCTTGGTCACCACATAAACTCCTTGAAACCAACACATGGACTTCAAGAAATGCCTATGGACAAATCCTTCAAATATAACTCAAGGCAACCATTAGTCCATAGAGATTGACATCAATTACCAAAACCAAACATGGGGGCACCGCATGTTCTTTCACCAATTCTCCTAGTCACATTCCACTCCAAGATGCGACAATGGATCGACATGTATCAATTTTGATATCTTTGCACAAATAATTGGTATAAGGGCCAGATGCACCAATAGATGTCACAATGCACTGACACATGTCACTTGGGCCAACACGCACCATGCCCACAAACAAGGAACAAATAAGCCTATAGGATCCACATGCACCGATAAACTACGTCTCGACATACAACAACTTTTTGTAGTCACATTGCACGCGCAGTGCATACCAAGACACACCAACGGCCCGTCATGTAGCAATCTTCATGTGTTTTCACTAATCATGGTCTCTTTGGACTCACGGATGCCATAAGGGCCAAATGCACCAATATTAAAACGTTGCACTCAAACGTGCCACTTGGGCTAACATGGATAATGGTTTTTTTACTAGCAAGGATCACATAAGCCATTATATAGTGTTGGTACCCTAGCTAATAACAACATATATCAACATTGGTCCTAGTTGCAGCTTCACAGGACCACTTATGCCACACATGGAGCACAGCCTCGGTGCATGGTTTTTTTTCGTGTGTCTGTGTCCAGATAAATGTCTTAAGGAGAGGCAAATTGGTTCAACCGAACACACTGCATTAGCCGAACTGGTTAGACCCTTTACCACACACCCGCATGGCCCTGGTTCGAATCCCCGTGAGGTAGTTGGAAATGCCAATTTTTTCTATGGGTACCGACACGTGGGGTCCCCTTGTTATCCACACAAACGCGCCACCACATGTACCACATTTGGCTAAGTGCACCTAGTACTCCACATCATTTTCAACTTCTTCGTCCCCTTCTCGACAAGCGCCACCGCCGCCAGCTCCCGACGCCGCCTCTCTTCACCGGCGGATCTGTGCGGCCGCCGCCAACTCCGGCAAGTAGGTGAGATCTCCCCTCATCCCCCTCGTGAATCTTCTTCCCTTCCCAAACCGCATGCGTCTCCCTCCGGGCGCGGATCTGATCCAGAAATTTTATTTGATACATGCGGTAGATGATTTGTTGATGGATATGATGGTTCTTTGATAGATTGATGTATGTCGTAGTGTAGGATCTGAGCCATACCAGGGAAAAGAGAGGCCCTGTGCAAATCAAAATGAGGCCCTATGTGTGAAAAAATAAATCAAAATAATTCATCCGTTCTTCACTATTGTATGTAGTACTGACATTGGATTGGATCTGATTGGGATTTATCAGGTAGATGATACTGGCATTGCCATTGTCATTGGCATTGCTTTTTTAGGTAGATGATAGTAAACAGATTTAATAGGCATTGAATTTTAGGTTGTCACTATGATTTATTATATGTATGATCTTTGTATTCTACTATGGTAGCATACAATTCAACTTAGAGTTCAACATATTCTGTGTAGAATGGAGGAAGCACCGTGTCGATGGTGCAAATCACGGTCCCGGACCAGCCTTTGTACTGCCACGCTGTTCGGCATCTACTTCCAGCCTACTTTTGTTTTTGCAGCGGTAACAATTTATATGAACCTTCTGACAGTTCATTAATTTTGTTTTTATTGCTATTTCCACTAATGCATTGTGTTTGTTATTTGTTTTTATCTTGCACAGATCGTCCCATGCAATGTGAGATTGGCATTCAATGAGCTCGTCGGAGACACCGTGACCTTCGACGCTCTCGGGGGGCCGTACACTATGCAGGTCGATAAGGGGCGAACGATAACCCAGATTGGAGGAGATGAATGGGCTCGCCCGCTTGCATCTTAGTGGGGGTGAATTGATCAGCTTCTCCTTCAGAGGAGAAAGGCCCAGGATTTCTGTTATCTATCTGAATTTGATTTTCGATAGTGAGGATGAAGTTCATGAGGAGGACGATGGTGAGGATTCAGATGATGTTGAGAACCCACTTGATGAAGCACTCTATGCCCAAAGATTGAGGCTGAGCGGCGATGAAACGTGCAACCTCTGGGACATGCTTCCGCTATGTGAAGACTACATCGGGATGCCATTCGTGACCCGACTCACAAGGACGAATGTTAAACAGCATCTCATGGTATGTTACTTATTGTGGTAATTACATGATATGCATGCTAAATAAGTGTACTAGTTGATATGATATGCATGTTGTAGTACTGTGATGATATCCCATGTGTAGGATTCATTTAGTGCAGAATTTTTTATGGTATGCATGGGTTGTAGTAATGCGATATATCCTTATGTAGTGTAGTAATATGCGATGATATGGTTAGTGTACGTAGTAAATAATGATATGCTTAATTACTATAGTAATTTGATGATTAGCGTCTAGTGTAGTCATGTGATGATATATATGCTCAATGTTGAATCCAATGATATATGTGTCTTCAAGTGTATGATTTGCTGATAATTGCACGTGACATGCTCATATATCATATCAACTATTTTCAGAAATTACCTAAGAGGTTATCTGTTAGCTGTGGCATCGAGCCGCATGAAGAAGGCATGACTGCTGGACTACGCCTTACCAGAACGGGCTCCATCACCACCTGTGCCTACGTAGTGGACACGGACGGTCGCACTGTCTTCAACCGGGCGGGGTGGAAGAAGTTCCTTCATGGCAAGAATCTTTGGGTAGGTCAGGGCATCCTACTCACCGTTGCGAACACCCGTCGCCGTGACTTGAGGATGATGATCACCATCAACCTCATTTAGAACTGGCTGGGCAATGTTTCGGTGTGAAATGAACTTGTTATGTTAGCTCTTGTTTCCGAGTACTTGCCGTGTATTACCGTACCTATCTATATATATCTAGGTTCAGTAAATGGGCCATGTATCGCTGTGAAATGAACTTGTTATGTTTGGGGCTTGTTTTGTTGTTGCCCCAGCAGTTATTTGAGACTTCCTTGAACTTGAATCTGTCTTGACTTGTTGTTGGATGTTTGGTGTTGTTGCTTTATAGTATAAAGCTGAGGGGGTTGGGGGACCCTTTTTCGTAGGTTCGGTTAATGGAGTTTAGTTCTAATTGTAGTAATTGTTTACTTTTCCATACAATTTTGAACCAAAACTACACATGGCACAACCTCCTGTGATTAGTTCCATTGATAACTAGTACTCCCTCTGTAAACTAATATAAGAGGGTTTAGATTACTAAAATAGTGATCTAAACGCTCTTATATTAGTTTACGTAGGGAGTATTGAAGAGCAGCCACAAAGTTCCATTCACAATTTACTTGAATATTTGTTTTGATGGATAAACAAAATAGGAAGCTAGCAAACTTATTTAACGAGATAAGCAAACTATGTACATGATGACATAAGCAAACTTGTTCAACCCTGACAAACAGGACATAAACAAACTGGTTCAACTCTGACACGCATGACATAAACAAGCTGGTTTAACCCAAGAAAAGCAAACTACAAATTTCAAACAACAAGATAAACGACAAGCACAAGCGCATGCGTCGATACTAGACTTACGACATAATCAAAATGTCAAAATAGACCAAGCTTTATCATAGTGGAATGCAATGCCTTGCTACGACGCCTCTCATCAATTGGTATATGCAATTAGTTAGGGTTAAATCCAACTGTCTAGTCGTCGGTAGTTACAAAGGAGCTATGGGCTACTATCTTTATCCCTTATCTTGTGACTCTGATGATACCGGTGAGGAAAATAGTTTGGAGCAACTTAACTTGGAACAGGAAATGTTGTCATGCAAAACAAAGTGTTTTTTGTCTATTTATTGGAATCAGAAATTGAATTTTAGTTTTACAAATATATGCTAAAAAAGATTCATTCCAGTTGTCTAAAAAAAGATTCAGAAATTGAATTCTAGTTTTACAAATACAAGTTGAGTATTTAGGGCATGTTGTCTAAAAAAATATTCATTCCAGTGGTCAGATGCTCAAATTGAGGCCTTCACAACATTGAAGAATTGTCTGGTCACTGCTGTTGTTATGGCTTTGCCTTATTTGACCCTACCATTTACTTTTTAAACAGATGCATCAGGTCAAGGTATTGGTTCTGTCCTCATGCAATAAGGCAGACCAATTGCCAAAACAGGAAATGGTGTCAAAGAAATAATCAAGTGGTCAGAACAGGATTCTTACCAATTAAAACTGAATTTAGATGCATCATATGATAGTTAAGAAGGACATGAGTCGATGGGTGGTGTTTTAAGAGATCAGTATGGCAACTCTGTGTCAATTCAGTAAATTGCCATTATATTGCAAATGCATCATCTGCCTGCTTGATGGAGTTTTAGCTATACTAGTGGTTTTTTTCTGTCTATTCGAACAGAAAATGAATCAGATTCTAAAATCACCATCCAACAAGAAAATCTATGCTAGATCCCTACAATCCTACATGTACGCAAACATTATGGAGGGGCCAATACATGAGTAGAAATACCTCATCAATACTTTAAGAAAATGATTCAGATTCAAAAACCACCATTCATTATGCAAGAAAATCTATGCTAGATCCTTTCAACTAGCACGCCCATATGAATTTGATTCTCATGTACTTAACAAGAAAAACCCCAATGCCATGAAAAAACAGAGTACATGAAGGAAAAATAAATCTCAAAAAACCAGAGTAGTACCTCCGACAGCTCGTCGATGACGTCCTCGTCGAAGTCGCCGTCCTTCCTGGGATCCACAACCATCTCGAACTCTATCTCGTCCACAGTGCCCCCCCCCGTAGAACTCCTCCTCGATTCTATCATGGAGCCTCACCCTCTCCTCGTCCAGATCTTCCCCCACCTTCTCGTGCACACGCTCTCCGACTGGTAGCTCGACGGCTGGGATGGCAGCGGGAGGAGGCACAGCAGTTGCTGCACCGCCAGCGGTCGCCGCTACGGCGGACTCAGCCGCTGCAACTGCGGCGGCACCCACGGCAGCAGACTGCTCTCCACCGATGGTTGCCTCCGGCTCGTCGGCCGCATCTTCATGGCCGCGCTTCATCGGCGGTCGACGAGACGAGGAGGAGGAGTGGATTGCTGAGGAAGCCAGGAGGGTTTGGGAGAGGACGAGGTGGTATGGCTAGACTGGGAGAGGACGAGGGTTTTCTACCCGAATTGGGGAAGAAAATGAATGTGGCTGCCTCTTGGAGTTACCGAGGGGTCGAGGGGGGTGATTTGTCTCACCTACCAGGGCCTTCCACAGTGTGGACGCGTGGGGTTTGCCCCGCGCCGTGCACCTCGTGTGCGCTATGCCCCGCGCCGCCCTTCAAACTGCTGACACGTAATGTGTATGAAAATGCATCATTAGCCCAGCGGTAACACCCTCCCCATCACAAACTAATGCCCTAGGTTCGAAACTCCGTCGGGCACTTTGATTGGGCCTCCTTTTTGCGTATGGGATTTTTACATGTGGATCCCTTGCACAAACAAAGCTAGGTTTCTAAGGTTTTATATATTTTTTAATTTTTTTGAATTTATACTGCCCTCTAGACTGACTGATCAAAACATCGGTCTATACCTCAAGGGGGCATTGTAAAATATATTTTTTCCAAATTTTCTTTCATGGACATGTTTGGCACATGTGGGTCACCGTGTCATAGAGAAATTGGGTGATTTGGAGGTGGTGGAAAAAATCACCTTTGTTCAAAAAATGGCTTAAGTTAGACCAAACGGTCCCTCCGTAATGCGGTGATTTTTTCGACCACCTCCAAATCACCTCAATTTTGGCACACATGATCTCTTGCACAAACAAAGCTAGGTTTCCAAGGTTTTATTTTTTTTGATTTTTTTTGAATTTATACTGCCCTCTAGACTGACTGATCAAAACATCGGTCTATACCTCAAGGGGGTATTGTAAAATATATTTTTTCCAAATTTTCTTTCATGGACATGTTTGGCACATGTGGGTCACCGTGTCACAGAGAAATTGGGTGATTTGGAGGTGGTGGGAAAAAGCACCTTTGTTCAAAAAATGGCTTAAGTTAGACCAAATGGTCCCTCCGGAATGCGGTGATTTTTTCGACCACCTCCAAATCACGCAAAATTTGGCACACATGATCTCTTGCACAAACAAATCTAGGTTTCCAAGGTTTTATATTTTTTTGAATTTATACTGCTTAAAATACTTGCCGGACATGATGTAAATGGACCCAAAAAATTTCCACTTCTTTGTATCAACATCAGAAGGAAGCATGACTCGTTTGGTAAGGTTGTCGGCATTTGTATGGATTTTCTAATACGATTAAATTCTTAGAATACTTCTCGGAGGTGACGCGAGAAGCGCACGTTGTCGATCCTTCACCGGCGGTCGTTCCGGTAGGAGGTAAGGGTCCGTGTGGAAGGACGGGTTTTTCTCGACTTGCTTCAAATGGACCTGTATTCTTTCTTCACCCTTGTACCAACATGAGAAGCATCCATGACTAGTTCCATTGATTTTCGACGTTTTTATTAATTTTCTAGGGTTATCATGACGATAAAACCCTAAAATATTTCCCAGCAGCGCCACCCTTCCCTCTGATCACTCTGACCAGCATGTACTTAACTTAGCATCAAGGCCATGAAAACAGGAATCAGAACCGTATTAGATTTTGATCCCACACATACAAAAACAGATAACACACAGACTGCAGGTACTACGATTATCAGATTGAACTTGTAATGCATAACAACTTCTGGTATTCAAATACATCACATGAAATAGTGAGACAACTAGAAATGCAAAAAAGCTTGTGATGTTGAGGTTGAGCAAGGGACTTTTATTGTGAGGCGCAACATCTTCAGCAACCTATCCATGATTCCACCTGTAGCATATAAGTAACTGAAAGTTTCAGATTGAATACAGTTGGTATTGGAAAAATGACAGTACGGTAATTTGAAGATGCCAAGGAAATCTGTCACAACAACTGTAGGAGGATACGAATTTGAATACAAAGTTCATAGAAGTCAATGTTGAATTAATAAGACCTTTGCAAGATGCAAAATCACTGTTGTGATGAGAGTAAACAGCATGTAGGCCATAGCACATGCAAGAAGCACTTACAGGAAGTGAAGCAAAAGGTTGTACAGCACGGCAACATGAGTAAGCCAACATCCCTACAAAAATTATTTCACTGCTTATGTCTATTTTTTTTGCTGAATCATTAGGAAGCCCTAAATATTTGGATGCAAGATCACCGACATGGCACTACTGAAATATTTCAGTGTCTACATCTCTGTACTGAAAGTGCATTACTGAAATATTTCAGTGGCTACGTGTGTGTACTTAAACAGCACCACTGAAATATTTCAGTTGCTACATGCGTGTACTGAAACGGCACCACTGAAATATTTCATTTCGTACGTGCGTGTACTGAAAGTGAACCACTGAAATATTTCAGTGGGTACGTGCGTGTACTGAAAGTGCACCACCGAAATATTTCAGAGGCTACATGCTTGTACTGATACAGCACCACCGAAATATTTCAGTGGCTACGTGCGTGTACTGAAACTGCTACACCGAAATATTTTTGGGGTTGCGTGCGTGTACTGAAACTGCAGTACTGAAATATTCAGTGTCTACCCGTGTGTACTGAAATTGCATTGCACTACAGAAATTTTTCAGTGTGTACCCATGTGTACTGCAATTGCTCTACTCAAATATTTCAGTGTGAACCTGTCACTACTGAAATATTTCAATACCTACAACTATCTACTAAACTTGCAGTATTGAAATATTTCAGTGTCAACCCAGAGTCTATCACTCTAAATTGTGTACTGAACTTTTCTGGAGGCACTTCTTGCAGCCAAAATATTGCAAGTTCAATTTACACAGATTGCATCACGTAATTTGAACACAACTCTTGAGGTGACAGACAAAATTTCCTATCATGGATACCAGTCATTCACATCAAAACGTAGCAAGTAAACATAGCAATGCTATATGCCTAGACTCATTACAGCCTCGTCGATCAAACTAAGCTGCCATCCAGAGGCTACGGATTCAAGTACACAGGTAGCAAGAACATATTGCAGAGAATCAAATTAAGCAAGTGGCAAGTAATGATGAATGAAATTCAGCAATCTTACCCTAAACATTGCTACGGCCGCCGTTCAGACGAGGAGAGCGGCGAGGGAAGCGTGGAGAACGGCGGGGAAGCGATGTCGCGACCACTGTCCTCCTCCTCTTGCGCTTCGGAGTCATCTCCGACTCGGTTGGAGGCTCACAATCTGCAACGGCACCTCGTGCACCGTGGGTTCCTGACCCAGTGGATGCTCTACCCTGGATCTGAACGCCCACCACCTACGCCTGGTCCACGGGCTGGACGAATCGGCCTGCTCCATCGCCCAGAGGAGGATCTCGACCTTGTGCATCGGTTGTGCGGGTGGGGGGAAAGCTTTGCCCTCTCCCTCCTCGTCATTTGCTTCAAAGTGGCCATTGCCGTCCAGTTCATCTGCAATATGTTGGGAAACCAAGAACGGATCTCCGTCAACCTGGCCATCTTGACCTGGTCGCCGCCGGCGATCTCCATGAAGTCGGCGTTCTCGCCGCCGGCGATCTCCACGAAGTCGGCATTCTCGCCGACGCCGATGTGCTCGATCTGCTGCTCCATTGAGGATCTTGCGTGGATGGAAGAGGGGGTGGATGTGGAAGATGAGAAGAGCAAAGTTGCGGCCGCGAGAAGGAGGAGAAGGCTAGGAGATGGCCGCGGTTGCAATGGTGATGGAAGAGGGGAAGGAGCACGGCGGCGGCTTTGCATTGGACGAGAGGGGCGGTGGTTTTGCATTGGAGGAGAGGGGCGGCGGTTTTGCATTGGACGAGAGGGCCCCACCTTGTCATATATTTCCTAGGACTAAAATGCCCCTAGACTAATAGTACTTTCGAGTACTTTTGAGTACTTTCATCCGCGTACTTTCGAGTACTACGTATGTATGCGCCATTAGATCGAGACAAACGAATGGCTCCAAAAAATGCATACTACTGTAAAAGTTGTAATAGATTTCACGTGTGTGGGTGGGCATTGCAGCTCCGAGACATGTGTGGGCAAGATTGCAAGAAATTCACAAGTTTGTAGTTACATCAAAATGTTGTCTTTAATCAAGGGTGCACAACTTTCATCTGAACAAATGCTTATTGAAGTATGCTAACTTAAAAACACACATGATTTATTGTATAATAGAATGGAAAGCATTTTCCCATGCATGGTTGCATTTTTAGGTGGACCATTTCCCATGCATTGTTCCATGTTGAACATGTCTGCATGTTGAGTGAAATGGGTTAGTGGGGACACCTATTTAGTTATATATAGGATTGGAATGCAAAAATAGCTGATCAACAATCTTACTTTTTTTCAAGCCTCTTACTAGTATAAAAAACTAGTTATAGATGTATAGTACGATAATATGGTCCCATAATTTGCTTCTTTAACATTGTAGCTCTTTGTATGATTGTTTCTATTTACAGGAGGCGAATAGGAACACTTCCCCTCACTATGCTCAAGATCCAAATGATCGACACACTGAGCAAATATACCATGGACCACTTTTAATCAGTATGCTCATTTTACATTTGAAATTCTGTTACTTATGGTTATGGGCCATCTGGTCTAATATGTTATTGACATGGAATTTTTTTTAACCTCCTTTTCTTGCCTGACACAACCTTACAGGGATACAGTAGCTACTACTTACTCTAATTGTTCTGAAGGAAATGCTGGTCCTAGTGAAGTAAGATTAGGTGATGACTCACAATTCTATTGGAATGATAATCAAGAGTACTCAGCTGATAACTAAAAAAGATTCCAGATCATATCTATTGATATATATGTACATACTTTTAACCTAGGTTATCCATTACCTGGTGTGGAGGGATTTCATATTGACGGCAATCCTAGACCAGGGTTTACTTTAACAGCATGTTGTTTCCCTACAAAAGGTGCTACAATGGGTATTTTCCAGGTATCTTCTGTTCTGACTCTGGATTGTGATTTTCTGTGAATTTGCAAATCCTGCAATGAACCTTTCACCTGGTAATGTTGTTTTCAGTGGGTTCGATATTTTGAAGATGGCACAAGGCAGCCTATTGAAGGTAAAGAAGGGATTTTTTTTCTACAGCAAATGTGATAATGTCTATATAAAAAGTAATTATACTGACTAGTCCTGTATGTTCTGCAATTCAGGTGCTACGATGTATGAGTACATGGTTACGGCTGATGCTGTTGGCGCTCATCTTGCTGCAGAATGCTTTCCTATGGATGATATTGGTCGACAGGTTGCTAGCAAGTATACTTTAGGGGCAATTCTGTGTCTCAGACTACAAGCTCATCTGATCAATATATAAGCAAAGTTTTGTGTAGTACCCAAGTCTCCAAAATACCAAACACATTATAGTATAACATTTTTTGCAAATGGAGGAAGGAAACCCAACTTTTGACACAAAAAGTTCGTCCAAGGACCCACCTAGGAAGACACTCTTTCTCCCAGCTACAGTTGAGACCCATTTCCATCGTTTCGTTGAAAATAATGGAAGCTAATTAATGGAAGTGGGATTTTCTCCAGTACCTTAAAAAACTATTTGCTGAGCTGGGTTTTTTTTGCAACTCGAAAATTTTATCAAGCTAACTATGGCGGGTCAGTTGTCCTCCTTTTTACTTACTGAAAGCTGGCCTTTAAACTCGAAATATTCACATTTTTTACCACTATGTTGATTTGAACCTGATTTCCCAGCCTCTAGTCTTGAAATAATTTGTGGCTTATCTTGTGACTTGTATATGCTTGCTAAATCTCTCCCTTTTTGGTGTCCTGATAGGCTGATCTTGTTTTATTGTTTTTGTTTCACCATTTGTTTTGAGCTTGCAGGCAATTATATTTATTATCTACCTGATAAAAATGCAGTTGCAATTTTTTCCAAATGCCACTGACACATGAATTTTATATGCCGATAGTTCTGAATTAATTTTACCTACGGTGCTCTTCTCTGAGATGTTCTGTTTGATGAGTTGCTCCTCTTGATTGTAGGGTGATTTGGTGAGGGCGTTTGCTAATAGTGAGTACAAGATAACTTCTGGTTAGTTTCTGATGTTGCCTCTTGTGGATCCCTGATAGCATTGTTATATTGTCCCACTCTGCTCCAATATTATTGGATCAACATTGGTAGTTGATGTATTCCCACTTCCATATTTTGTATTTACTGAATATCTTTACTTGTTGTGGTTTTAGTTCAATTGAACTAAAACCACGACAAATATTTTAGAATGGAGGGAGTACTTGGTATTTCTATACATATTTTTAGTTGAAAAAACCCCTTGATGGTCACGGTAAAGCTATATGCTTGTGAGAAAAGAACATGTTAAAAGATGAGTTACAGGCCTACAATCGCCTGATAGATAGGAAACAGGGATATTGTGTTGCACTTTTGAAGTGGGAGTCTTGTAAAAGAACATCAGAAAGAACTTGAAGAGGATGGCAATGCTTGTTTATACAAACAGTACACCATGGTCTAAAAAAGGCAGAGACTTGACGAACACCAAAGTTAGTGAACTTACGTCCATACCTTTTCACATGATGATAGGGTTTCGTTCTCTAGAAAATAATCATTTGTACTAAGCACTATTTTTCCACCATGACTGACCCTTTGTGCCCATGAAATGTTGAGGTACAGCGTACATGCATTTTCTAAGTTTCCTCAATTTGGCGCACTACTGTTAGCACTTAGCATAGCTCTACTGTTAGCACTTAGCATAGCTCCGCATTTAATTTACACTCCATGTTTTTTTAGAATTATGCAAGTTCCATTATACATTATGCAGATGAAGACATACAGAATTACATCACTATTTGTATTTCGGTGGGGAGAGCCGACTTTGATGTTTTTGTTTTGGTACGTCTTGAGGTATTTATTACCCATCAATATGTCTGAAATATAAATAAAATTCCCTGCACCATGAAGTTAACAGAATGTTCACTTGGAAGGCTTCTTGATAATGCCATCTACCATATTATATAACTTATGATATTCATATGCTCATAATATTCTACTGTTGCATTTTGTGTCTGATAATCTACAGAATTATAGTACTTAAAACTGAAGAAACTATTCCCATCTTTCTAGCTTATTTTGAATTAGAAGCTCAGACTTAAAAAGTATTCCATATAATAGAAGGGTCACAATTGGAATTGGCAAAAAAGTGATTAATGGGGTCTGTTCAAAACTGACAGCATTGAGCTCAAAATCGCCTAGGCTTATTAGCTCGTTAACCATGCTTCTAGCATACTAAAGACGGTTAGCCTTCTTTTGCACAGCAGGGATATTCTCCTGATGAATGGAAAAAGGCGACATTGGTGCTTACACAAACCGGATATCAAATTAACTTCAGCCATAAGAATGAAGCTGTAATTGACCACAAATATTCACCAAATCTACATGTACATTCTCCAACATGCACATTTATTTGCTCAGTATTTATGATTGTGCTGACAGATATTATTTGAATTTTCTATTCTATTATTTCTTTGCAGATAGAAGTTCCCAATGGACGAACTACTCAGTTTGTTTTATTAACTTCTGGGGGTGTAAATCATACATTCGAGACACGAGGAGTAACAGGGCACAATGACGTGGATAACGACGTTAGGTGCCGGCTCACTTACTAACCCTTTTGTTTATTGTATTTTATTTTGTTCACAAAGGGTGAAAATTCATAGATCTGATTAAGTGATACTTCTGCAGGCTACGTGATCTAATCATATTGGTCCTGAGAACTTTCCAATATAAGGTATTGCTTGTATAGGGCATTTATGATGTTAAATCAGTGATTTTCTATGCAGTATGTGATATATGGCCAACTTTTGTTCCCTTTTTATGACTGAACTGAATTTAATGCAGGCTGACGAGGAAGGTGCGATTGTCAGTGCGTTATCAAATGTTATTGGTACTCCCTCTTCATAATTATAGCATGTCTTAGTTTTTCACATTATAACACGTATTAGGAAATTGAGGTGCCCAGCCTATTGGTGCCACCACACCCAATGCATATATACATGAGCATAGTATAAGGCCAATATTTATGCAGAATCAAAGAAAATGAGAAGGAAACCTTAGAGGCCGATTTATGTAAAAAAAGCCCACTAGTAGAGGCAACTCAGGGAAGCAAGCAGAACTGTGTTGCTATATGGTCTCAAAAAAGAAAAAGGAACAAAAAAACTCTGTGGCTAGTTTTTTTTTTTAAAAAGCTCATCCCGATCTCCACATGATGTCGTCTGCTATTCTTCACCAATCCTCTCCCATTGCTCCATTAGATGACCCAAATCCGTCAATCAATGGATATTTCCATTGCACAGACTTCTTCCTTCTAGCCTTTAGTTTTTTGTTTTCAAATGGATTTCTTCTATCCTATACATATTCGCGAGGCAGTGATCGGTGAGGCCCTAGAAGCACACACTGAAGAGCAGCGGCAGCAAGAGTTGCATGCTGCAGAGCTGCCACGGCAAGGAATTGAGGCCGGCTGGTGTGGGAGGCATAGAGCAGTGCAATCAATACGTGATTTTTCCGGTCAACTTTTTTTTTTGCCCCTGCTCTACCACTGTGGTGTTATGATTCTTCACTTATCTTCTGTTTTTTGTACAACGCTTGCAGCTGCTGTTGATCCTTGGAGGAGATAGATTTTTGCTTGGATTTCAATACCGGAAGCACAGATTATTTTTCTAATTTAAACATTCAGGTGTCTGTCTCTCCTTATTTTTCTTGTGAAACACGTTTGAGAGCTCTCTGTTGACACTAGATTTTGGCAAGGAAAACTACTTAATTAAGGTGGCTTCAAATGAAGAAATGATCTACATAAAAAATTTACGTATTGTCGACATGAACATCTTCGAAGTTTGGTCCATCGCTATCCAATCTTATCTCGAGGGCCGAAACTATGCTCAAAGTACTAAGATTTGGTATTCAGAGTATTATTCGGCCAATTCAGCCTCCAAGACTGCCTCAAATGAGAAAAGTTTGTACACGAATTGTCTTCGTCTCGTCGAAACGGTCGATTTTGGTATAAATATTGTCTTAATCCGAAGTCGTATGTAAAAGTTAGGGCCACTCGAGTGCAGCCCTGCCACCAGGCAAAAAGTCGCTCGCCCAATCAAACATGGTGTAATAGGCTGTCTTGCGCATGCGATTCGGCCCTAAAGATGGCCTTGACTCGAAAAACGTTCAACATGAAAGTTGTTCGTCTCGTAGAAACGGTTAAATTTGCTTTTGGGCACATCTTCATCCAAGGTTGTTTGTGGCCTGTGAGAGTCAAAAACCGAACTAATGTCTCAAACTTATCTAAATCCGAGTTCGGTTAATTTTGAAAAGATTTGGACGTGATTTGGAGTCTTTTTATTGTACGGGGAGTCCATCCACCTCTTATATCTAAGAGGTGACATCCGATTGAACAACACACAATCGAACAAACACATCACTCTCGGCGTTGGAGGTACACGGTGACGTGTTCGTGTGCGAACACACTTTTTTGTGACTCCGCTGGGGACGAATCTTTGAACGGTCTCCAGCCCGCTCTTGCTACGAAGAGATCGTCATCTAGGGTGTGCAATGTACAAAGGTAATATGAATACCCAATTCCCTACTGTAGATGCAAATAATTCATATGGTGTTACTAGATCGTTCAATGAGTATACTCTATCGACCAACCCTAGTTTTTTCAATAATGCATCTAATTATGTGAAAAGGCCGATTCAAAGTAATTTACATGCTTCAACTTCTTATGATACTAGTAACATGCACCATATGTACTCCAACTCTCATGCATCGGCAACCCCAGAAATCGTTATGCCGATGAACAACGTGATGAGTTTGGTCAATCAAGTTGAAACACCTCTTGTAGGAACTTCCGATAGCATGCGACAAAGTGTTTCACCTTTTTATTCATCGGCAACTAATTTGCAATATACTAGTTCAACCATGCCGATGGATGGGAGAATTGGCCATGCTACTACTAGCTATTCGGCCAATTACTCTAACCGTCATATGCTACACCTCATGTTAGTAATTTTTCAGCACCATACACAATTGTAAATGTTCATAATTCGGCTTCACGTCTTCCTGGTCATAGCCGAATAAATGTAAATTTTACAGGAGCGGTTGTGCCCAATATTGTAGAAGATGAGGTAGTGGTGGCTGCATTGAAGAGTCTAGTCCGAAATAAGAGGATTAGTGCTCTTTGCCTTGAACAACATGCAAATGGGCTATTTCCTGATTATGCAGCAATAAAAGCTAGAGTTTTACAAGAAGATGAATCTTTGTCAATTGATAAAATTGGCGACCAAAAATATGGTTCTACAACAATGCATATGCCTTCACCTAGTACTACATCATATTATACACCGCCTACAGAATTGAGATGTTTCGGCAACACCCATGTGTCATTGCCGAAAGAATTTAAAAGCATTGGGGGCAATCATATCCAGAGTGGGCTGAAATTGAGAACAAACTTAAAGCCAATTTTTTCGCTCGCCCCAGAAACAAACAGAAAAAGAATTGGCTCAACGAAAAGAAGCCTTGCCAATTAATATAACCGGTGAAAAGAATGATGATTCGGAAACTAAAAGTGCTTCGGTTGAAAAAGCTGAATCAAGTAGTATATATTTCGAATCCATCAAATCCACAAAGGCAAGCATCACTGAGAAAGGGCATGGCAAGCATAGGAAAACCGAGGTGTTAGATTTTTTTGAAGTTAATGGAACCTACTTCCTGCCCTATGAGTACCGTGCTGTAGAAATTGACAAACCTCAAGGACAATAGCAGGTAGCTGAACAAAGTTCGGCTGACAAGGATCATCAAAGTAATGATGCACGAAATCAAGAAAAAGATGATGAGAAGGAGTTGGGGAGCCATCCAAAGATGGAGCAAGATATTTTTCAAGTCACACCACCATCATGCTCTCCCAACATATTTGAAGAGGTATGCCTAGCAAGTAATTTTCCTATTTCCAGATGTGGTCGCAACTTCATAGTTGACGCATCTATTAGAAAAATCCTCATAAGTAATTTTGAAAGACGAATGAAGAAGGGTAATTTACTTGTTAGCAATAAAATTGTTATTGAGCATATCGGTCAACCCATTGCGCCATTTATAAAGACCGATAGTGACTTATTGTTGCAGCCAAGGCTTTCCCTATTGCTTTATCTAAAGTTCATATCTAATTGGTTAGCTTTGCTAATTTATTACTTGGCTTGCATTTGGTCTCAATTGAGACATGTATGCTCTAACTATTTTCGTTTAAGAAATTGAAATCCAAGGTTAAATTCTTTTGAGAAAACCGATGCTATTATGATATCTTATCGAAAGACACCGGATATAAAGTGCATAGCCAAATGGGGAGATTCCAAATCTGAACTATTCGTTTGCTTAGCTCTAAAGCCGTTCTCACAGCAAGACCGTCTAAACAATAAGAAGTATACCTTCAATTCAAGCATGTGTGATCAAATATTTGATTTGTTGCTAAAAAATTATTAAATTAGAATTCTTGATCACCATGTCAAGCCATCAATCCAGGGATGAATGTATTGTCAGTTGCATGATTCGTCCAAGCATAATTTTGAGGATTGTAACGAGTTTCGTCAAATAGTTAAATTGGTCATTGATAAAGCACGATTGAAATTTGTTGAAACACCAAGAGATGACCAGTCTATTCCGATTGGTCCTGATGGAATTTTTTTTTGCATCGGTTGCTTCAAGCCAATCCATTTAAACATGAGAAGGTAAAAACTACAGGTGACGAGATCAAGCTTTCAAGTAAAGAAGTTATTGGAGAGCATAATCAACATAAACTTGACGACAAGAATTCCATGGAAGGTACAATGAAGAGGCCAAGGACTGGGGTGCAGCAAGAAAATCCAATGATTTATGAAAGCAAACTAAAAGAAAGCAAAGGCCAAGGTAATCACAAAGGTAAAAGGCCTAAAGTCACTTTTGCGCAACTATTCGAAAAATATCAGAAGATAAGTGAGGAGAACAGTGCTTATCGGCCAAGTAATTTAAGAGCATCAAGACCACCCCCTAGGCGCAAACCCGAGGATCGGTATTTGCAAAATGAGAATTCATATCCAATGCCAATGCCATGGATACCTTCCTGTGATCATGTAAATCCATATCCATCATGGGACATGTATGATACAAGGGCGCATTCTTCATCTTATTTTAGACCATCTCACAAATATTATGCAGCTCCAAAAAGATCAACATTTGAACAACCAAATGTTAAAGACTATTTCCATCATAAGGAATCGGTCTGGAGCTCAAGGAACAAGAAACAGGTGGTCAAGCAAGTTTTTCGTGTTACAAAAAATGGTCGTAAGAGTGCTGCTTCAAATTTGATTTCAAATAAAAAGAGCCAATTAAAGTGTTGACATTGGCTACTAAAGGCAATGAGGCAGGTCAATCAAGTGCCAAATCTGAAGAGCTGAGATTGAGAGTGCACAAGGTAAAACAAGAATTGCCATTGTTTCAAACAAAATCACAGCCGGGGTGCTCACTCGCTTTATCATATTGGCAAAAGAAGAAATTACAAAAACTTAGTGCACAAGAACTTGAAGAAAGGAACATGGCATGGGTTCTCAAAGGAAGTACTCAAAATAAGAATTATGTGCAAGCTTCCGTTACAAGAAGTGCGGCAAAGATGAAGAAGGAAAAGAATGAAAGCAGTAAACAATTCAGTCGAAAGTTTCCATCACCCCATCAAAATATTCGGTTAGCACATCATACATATTATTCAACCATGCCATTGATGCCTTTGACATGGAATTCATCCTCAGGTATGATCAATTACCCTCCATGAATTTATTTTCATCCATGGACCCAACATAATTTTCTACATCATGAGAAGGTATTACTAAATCACTATACATTTGGTTAGTTACATTTTTGTTGCTAATACAAAGGGGCTGAAATATTTTATTGCTATTTCATTTGTTTATTCCGGCTAATCATGCTTTGGTGGTTGAATTCTACATGAACCTCATGGTAATGGCCGATATTTATCTATCGCCCTAAGAATATATCTAAGAATGGCCGGTGTGGTATTCTAACATCGTCCTTAGTTTGAGTGGAGATTGAGATAAGTGCTTGCATAGAAATTTGTCAAATTGATGCCATTGAAGATATTATGCATAGACCAATTCACCAAAGTATGCAAAGTGGACTTATGTTTTCATTGGGTGTGCTTTGGCTTATTAGTTTTCGGAATTTACGTAGTTGATTTTATTACTGAGCATCATATTGACATCACACATAATACTGATTTTAGCTTTATCTCTCTAGTACCATGGTGATTATATATTGATGTTAAATTTGTAGAAATGGCCAAGGTGTTGGTGTTGTTTATATATCTCCTTATGGTGCTATTCTGTGAAGCCTCATGCCGCTTAAAATATTTATGCACAAATGATCAAAGCCGAATATGCATTATTATTCGGATTGGAAGTTTTCCTTGCTATAGGTGATTTACATAGTGAGGCTTTTGGTGATTCGTTATTAGTATAGTGCAACAAATATCCAAGGTTTATCAATGTTTTGACGAATCACTTTTAAATTATCTTGAGGTATGTCTAGATGTAAATTTTACCTTAGATTGCTTTAATACTGCTCATATAATTAGACATGACAATTGAAGAGCAAATGAGTTGGCACAGCAAGCAACTGGCTACTATGTTGATCATGGTGTATTGCATATATCTATCAATAGCCGATGCATATTCCTGCCAACGTAGGTAAGGCTGAACCAAAACGCACTGCTTCGGATACTAATGAATTTTTTATGCTGGCGAAAGCAAGGATTCAAGAAAGTTCATTGTTCATTATCTGCGAGGTCCTAGCAGAAAGGTGGACAATATGGTTGATGGATGGTTTTGACATGCATATCTATGAAACTTTATAATCGGATTAACGAAATTGAGAAAGTTTCACCGAAGCATGCATCAGAATATTCACACTAGCAATGTCCGATGTAAACTTACTGTCCTAAGAACATGCAAAATGGCCGATGGAGTGTTGACATCGTTCTTAGAACAAGCTCCGTGCAAATTATTTTTTCGGCATGCAAGCTTTGCCAAAAAACAAGGAGACATATGTTGACACCAGATTTTGGCAAGGTCAACTACTTAATTAAGGTGGCTTCAAATGAAGAAACGATCTACATAAAAAAGTTCTGTATTGTCGACGTGAACATCTTCGAAGTTTGGGCCATCGCCATCCGATCTCATCTCGAGGGCCGAAACTATGCTCAAAGTACAAGATTTGGTATTCAGAGTATTATTCGGCCAATAAAGCCTCCAAGACAGCCTCAAATTAGAAAACTTTGTACACGAATTGTCTTCGTCTCGTCGAAATGGTTGATTTTGATATAATAATCGTCTCAATCCAAGGTTGTATGTAAAAGTTAGAGACATTCGAGTGCAGCCACCAGGCAAAAAGTCGCTCGCCCAATCAGACATGGTCTCTGATGGGTAGTGCGAGTAATATGCTGTTTTGCGCGAGCAATTCGGCACTGAAGATGGCTCCGAATCGAACAATGTTCAACATGAAAGTTGTTCGTCTCGTTGAAACAGTTAAATTCGCTTTTGGGAGCATCTTCATCCGAGGTTGTTTGTGGCCTGTGAGGGTCAAAAACCGAAATAATGTCCCAAACTTACCTAAATCCGAGTTCGGTTAATTTTGGAAAGATTTGGACGTGATTTGGAGTCTTTTTCTTGTACGGGAAGTCCATCCGCCTCTTATATATATCTAAGGGGTGACGGCCGATTAAACAACACACAATCGAATCAACACATTTACTACTTTTTCGTGTTCATCTATCCCGTACCATTGTATCTTTCTTCTCGTTCTTCGTCGTTCTTCGGTAATGGAGCGCTGCGAATCCACGAGGCTCTAGGGGCGGTCAGGTCGACCTAGGGCAGCCCATAGCCCTCGCGCGCCCAGACGGGGTCCCTCCCGGGTGTGTGGGGCTTCGGGTTTACAAAAGCACCCATTGGATTGCTTGCGTACAGCGCTTCCGGACGGGTCTCCTTCGACGTGAGCTGCGGGGCATCACCCTCGGTGTTGGAGGTACACAGTGACGTGTTCGCGTGCGAACACTCTCCTATTTTTGTCATCTACCGCTCCTTAGGCTGGACACGATTTATTGCTTGGCATTGTATCGAATTATTTTATTTTTAGGGTGCTCTGGACTTTTCGGCTGTGTGCATCTAGCTATGCAGAGGTTGGGCTTTCTTTCGATACGATTGTTTCACCTCGATATATCTATTCATTGAAAAGTCCTTTATAAAAAAAAAACTCTATGAGTTATATTATTCTCTTTTTCCCTAGCACCCATCCATCGTGTGTATGTGTATAAATATATAGCTTTGATCCACGGTGGCTTATATAGTTATCAACTAGCTAGAATAGCTCCCGTCCAGCATGGTTTGCAGACCATTTGTTTTAAGTGAGTTAGCCACCAATTAGTACACATTAACTCAAGCTCGATATAATACTCCTTCAGGTTCAAGCCACTTTGCCTAATTTTATGCTACTAAAGTTTTAGTACACACTATTACAAAGATGTTAGATTCGGGTGGTATTAGGAATGGACCAGCTAGTGTGTGTTGATGGTCTTGCCATGTATTTACTACCTCTCTCTTAGTTTATAGGGCGTGCGCGTACTCCTAGGTCGTCAATTTGACCAACCTAATACAAGTCATATATTACAAAAAATATATCAATATAAACTTCAGATGTTCTAGTTTCAAACGATATAATTTTTATGTTATATAGTTTATATTAGGGTGATAAAATTGATAACCTAGGTATACGCGTAGGACTTGTAAACTGAAACGGAGGTATATTCTGGATCATTACTCTATGATGTCGCAACCCTCGACGGCGAGAATAGGTTGGATAAGATGTGTGAGAATCGTGTTAAGCAACGTGTGTCTGCCTAGTCGTGACAGATTGATGACTTGTATTCCAAGGGTAGTCCGACGAAGATAGGTCAGGTTGTTAGCATATAGTTTATCTCTGTAACAACGCTATCTCTCTATCTTCTTATCCCTTGTCACACAAGTTGTAATCCTAACCATGTACAAGATTCGGTGAGTTGTGCCCCGTTATATTAACACGAAGCCGTCGGCCAAAGCTAGGTACGACGTTAACGCCAGTTTTCACATGGTATCAGCCTAACTCTTCCACATCGCATCTGCTATCCCATCCACCACCCCCCGCTTCCGCCATGGCCGCCTCCTCCAGCGCCGCGCCTGTTAGCCTCTCTGGTCAGGTCACCGAGAAGCTGACTCGCACCAACTACATCCTCTGGCGGACTCAGATCACGCCGCAGCTCTGTGGTGCGGGCTTCTTCGGCTACGTCGACGGCTCCATGCCCGAGCCAGCCAAAGTCGTCGTCACCAAGGACAAGTACGGGAAGGAGGAGACCTTACCAAACCCCCTTCATGCAATCTGGATCCTTGAGGATCAGCAGGTACTAGGATACCTCCTGAATAACCTGTCCAAGGAGGTACTTGTGCAGGTCACGACGATGCCCACGCACAAGATCTTTGGACAGCACTGTCGAACATGTTTTCGTCACAGTCCCTGTCTCGCGTCAACATCATTCGTGTCGCCCTCGCCAACGCGCAGAAGGGGACGCAGCCCGTGGTCAGCTTCTTCGGGCACATGCGCTCACTTTTATATGAGCTCGCAGCGGCCGACAAGCTGCTCGGAGATGGCGAACTCGTCTCCTAAATCATCGCCGCCCTCGACATGGTGTACAAGCCCCTCGTCTCCGTGCTCGATGCCCGCACCACACCCGTCTCGCTCGACGACCTGTTCGCCATGATCAACAACTTCGACCAAAGGGTTTCCCTCTACTAAGGGGGTCACTCTGGCGGCGGCTTCAAGTCCTCCGCCAACTTTGGCCATGTGCGGTCGTGGTGGTGGCTCTCGTCACCGGGGGCACAGCAAGGGCAGGCACACCAGCGGCTCCAACACCGGCAACAACAACCCACATGGCAACAACGGCGGTGGCGGACGGCCCTCCTCCAACAAAAATAAGGGTCGCCGCAACAGCTCCTCCAACCGGTCGCGCCCAGATGCCATCCGGTGCCAGACCTGCGGCAAACCTGGCCACTCAGCCAAGGATTGCTGGTACAGATTCGACGATGATGATGACCCCTCTCAAGATGAGAAGGTGTCTGCCGCTGCTGATGGATCGTATGGCATGGACACAAACTGGTACGTGGACAGTGGCGCTACGAACCACATTACCGGTGAACTCGAGAAGGTGACCATGCGGGAGAAGTACCGCGGCCAAGACCACATTCACACCGCCAGTGGAGAAGGTATGAAGATCTGTCATGTTGGTCACTCCATTATTAAAACCCCTCATCGACCAATTCATCTTCGAAAAATTCTGCATGTCCCTAGTGCATCCAAAAATCGTCTCTTTGTTCATCGCATTGCCATTGATAATCATGTCTTCCTTGAGTTTCACCCTTTCTTGTTTTTGATCAAGGATCAGGTAATGAGGAAGGTACTGTATCAAGGTAGATGCGTTCACGGGCTTTACCCCTTGATTCCGAAGCTTAGAAGAAGATTCAATAAACAAGTTTTTAGTGCCACCAAGTTATCCTCTACACGGTGGCACGATCGATCAGGACATGCAGCTTTTTATTTAGTTGAACGAGTGCTTAGGAAAAATAAGCTCCCATATGCTGGAGAGCGTGATATTGAAACTATTTGTGATTCATGCCAAAGAGCAAAAAGTCATCAGTTCCCTTATCCAATTTCTACTATTGTTTCTACCAAACCGTTGCAACTTATTTTTTCTGATGTGTGGGGGCCTGCCCCGTCCTCTGTTGGTAGACACACATACTATGTGAGCTTCATAGATGACTATAGCAAATATTCGTGGATCTATCTTCTCAAGAAACGATCCGAAGTATTCCAAGTTTTTCGTAACTTCCAAGCACTCGTTGAACGAGAGTTTGATAGTAAAATTCTTGCCCTTCAATCTGATTAGGGGGGGGGGTGTGAGTATGAGAAGCTCAACTCATTCTTTCAAGAACTTGGCATCTCTCATCATGTGTCTTGCCCTCACGCTCATCAGCAAAATGGGTCGGCTGAACACAAACATCGTCACATTGTAGAAGTTGGTTTGGCCCTTCTTGCTGGCGCCTCCATGCCCATAAACTTTTGGGATGTGGCTTTTCTCACCACTGTTCACATCATTAATATGCTTCCAAGTCATGTCCTCAACAATGAAACACCCACCGGAAAAACTCCTCCATACCAAACCAGACTACACTTCTCTCCGTGTGTTTGGATGCGCTTGTTGGCCTAACCTTAGACCGTACAACAACCGCAAACTTATGTTTCGATCCAAGCAGTTTGTTTTCATTGGCTATAGTGCTATGCACAAAGGTGTCAAATGCCTAGATGTCTCTACTGGCCGTGTCTATATTTCACATGATGTAGTCTTTGATGAAACCAAGTTTCCCTTTGCTGATCTCCATCCAAACACTGGTGCCTTACTTCGTCAAGAAATTTTGCTTCCGCCTTCTCACCTCACCGGTTTTCATCAAAGGGGGGATAATAATTGTGTTGATCCATCATTGACCAATCCTCATAACCGTGTGCATGAGCTCTGTGGTGATGCAGCAGAAGAAACGTTGGCGAAACTGGTGAATAAATCGCCCAAAATGATCAAGAAATCAGTCCCAATGGGCAATATTTGATGTGTCCAGATTTGGGAGGCAAATCCTCCACGGGATCGCTGCTGCAGCACCTGCCCAGGCCATCCACCTTGGAGTCTGTGCAGCTGCATGGCGCCAGCATGCCAGAAACCGCGTCGCCTGCTAGGCGTGGCATCGGCGTCCCTCCAGGCGACACGCGGACTCCTGGGACTCGTCAAAGCAGAGACCGTGCCAATCCGAGGAGACCACGTGTCTGCCTGAGAGGCGCTGGCCAGCAGATGGACCCCACTGCTACACGCACCGATAGACACCTGCGTCGGGTGCGCAACCCCGCACGGATTCGACGGGGCCCACAGGCTTGGGATCCGGCACTGGTCCCTCGTAATCATTTCCAAATGATGTAGCGGTAGCACGCACGAGATCTTCTGTGCCGCCTGCAGCCGGCTCCTTAGGCGGTGAAGCCACAGAAGATCCCGGCATGAGGGATGTCGTAGGGACGGTGCCAGGCGCATCTAGCTCAGGATCTGCTGCGGCATCCCCTGCGCCTAGAACTGGTGCAGCTTCGCCTGTGCAGCCACGTACTCGTCTCCAAAAAGGGGTAATTCAACCTGTTAACTATAAAACAAAGTTTGGTCTGGCTTGTTGTTCTACAGGTGAACCTAGTATGGTTGAAGAGGCATTGAATGATGCATGTTGGAGAAAGGCCATGGAAGAAGAATATTCGGCACTGAAGAAAAATAAAACGTGGCATCCGGTGCCTCCATGGCAAGGTAAAATTTAATTGATTGCAAATGTGTTTTCCGCATCAAAAGGAAGTCTGATGGATCAATAGATCGTTACAAAGCACAACTTGTTTCAAAGGGATTCAAACAACGGTATGACATAGACTATGAGGACACATTTAGTATTGTCGTTAAAGCTGGCACTATTCGTCTCGTTTTGTCTATTGTTATTTCCAAGGGATGGAGTCTTAGACAGCTAGATGTGCAGAATGCGTTTCTTCATGGCATTCTGGAAGAGGAAGTATACATGAAGCAACCTCCTGGGTTTGTGAACAAAAACTCACCACTACATGTGTGCAAACTTGATAAAGCTCTATATGGTTTAAAGCAGGCTCCCAGGGCATGGTACTCACGCCTAAGTCAGAAACTGCAAGCACTTGGTTTTGTCCCATCAAAGTGTTATACATCACTGCTTATTTACAATAGGTCAAATACCTCCATGCTTGTTCCTATTTATATTGATGATATATTTGTCACAGTTCCTCTGATGAAGCAATAACGGGACTTCTGAATGATCTAAGTGCTGAGATGCTGATCTGGTAAGAAGAGTTGGTCTACAAGGATGTAAACTCTCACCAACTCCCTTGTCCAGCTCAGAAAAACTGTCACTCATAGAAGGATATCTCTTGAATCAAGAGGACAGTACAAACTACAGAAGTCTGGTAGGAGCACTTCAGTACTTGACTCTGACAAAACCTGATATTTCATTTGCTATTAACAAAGTATGCCAATTTCTTCATGCACCCACCACAGTTCATTGGACTACTGCTAACCGTATAGTAAGATATGTGAAAAATACTATGAATCTTGGTCTTACTTTCAGTAAATCTCCATCCACTCTAGTCAGTGCTTTTTCAGACTCTGATTGCGCAGGATGCATAGATGACAGACGCTCCACTGGTGGGTTTGCAGTATTTTTTGGGCCTAACCTAACATCATGGTGTGCAAAGAAACAGGCTACTGTATCGAGGTCAAGTATAGAAGCTGAGTACAAGGCACTTGCAAATGCTACGGCAGAAATTATTTGGGTGCAGTCTATGTTGAGGGAACTTGGTGTAAAGAGCACCAAAGCTCCATGTTTATGGTGTGATAACCTTGGTGTTACCTATCTATCTGCAAATCCAGTGTTCCATGCAAGAACGAAGTATATTGAAATTGATTTCCACTTTGTCAGAGAAAGAGTTGCAAATCGACAGTTGAAAATTCGTTTTGTGCATTCCAGAGATCAAGTTGCAGATGGCTTCACAAAACCATTACCCACAAGAAGTTTTGAAGAATTCAAGCATAATCTCAACTTGACAAACTTGTGATTAAGGGAGGGTGTCACTACCGGAATCGCACCCTATGCCGATGGCCAGGGCCGTCGGCATAGCCATGACTAGCCGTCGGGTCAGGCCTATGCCGACGGCCCCCGTCGGCATAGGGCCGTCGGCAA
Source organism: Triticum aestivum (assembly GCF_018294505.1). Taxonomy (NCBI): domain Eukaryota; kingdom Viridiplantae; phylum Streptophyta; class Magnoliopsida; order Poales; family Poaceae; genus Triticum; species Triticum aestivum. Next base: position 599,628,398 of record NC_057814.1, read on the forward strand.
CATATCCGTCGGCATAGCCAGGATGACCGTCGGCATAGAAAAGCCATCGGCATAGACCCTATGCCGACGGTGGCCGTACATCTATGTCGACGGCCTTAGCCGTCGGCAACGTCATCGCCTAACGGCGGCCGCCGTCAAGTGCTGCCCAATGGCTTCTCGCCACGTGGCGAGACGCCGTTTAGCATGGGCGTGTCTATGCCGACGGCCCAGCCGTCGGCTTAGTTTGAAATTATGCCGACGGCTAGGCGTCGGCATAGACACGCCACGTGTCAGATACTGGGCGCTCCTGGGGCAGGTCTATGCCGACGGCCTGGCCGTCGGCATAGACGTCCCACGTGTCGGCCACTGGGAGCTCACGCCAGGCCTATGCCGACGGCCTAGCCGTCGGCATAGTTTTCACGTGTCGTCCACTAGGAGCTCACGCCAGGTCTATGCCGACGGCCAGGCCGTCGGCATAGATTCTGTCCAGTTTTTTTTCTTTTTTCTGTTTCTTTTCAGCGCAATTCATTTGAATATATAACAAATAGCATATAGAACAAACAGCATATACACAGCATCATACAACAAATTGGCATCGCTAAGAAGCATCGCAAAGCATCACACATATAAGTATCATCACCACAAAGCATATAAGAATCTCACAAACAACAATAAGATAAGTATCATCACAAGCATACAAGTATCATAGCATCGAGAACAAGCAAGTATCATAGCATCGAGAAAGGCTTAAGCGCCAGGACGTCGAGCACCACGGAGGTCGTCACCGCCAAGACCGCCGAAGCCCAGGTCGTCACTGCTAGCGGCAGCGCTACCGCCAAGACCGCCTCCGCCTCCGTCTCCGTGGATCGGAGTGGTCGGGCTCCGTGTCTCGGGAGTGTTGCGAAGACCACCGCCAACGGTAGATGCACCTGTTCCCTGGATGTTGAAAAGATATATTAACGGGATATAAGACTGTGTTGAAAGGCATGACATGCTTTGGGTGAATTGATTGGGGATGAACTAACCGGCGAGGGGCCAGCGTTCTGTGCCACAAACTCCTCAAAGGTCAGCAGCACTGGTTGTGCTGGAGGACCCTCTGCTGATGGCCATTGAGGACACCTGCCGGCCGCCATTTCCTGAAAAGCGTGCTGCATCTCGCGATCCCTCTGCTGATGGTATGCATGAAGGCGGTCGTGCCACGCCATGGTCTCCTGGCGTGTGTACTCCATGTAGGCCTACAGTATGACATGATGAGACTCATAAAACTACTAAATGCGGAAAATAAAGGGAACAATGAAGATAAAAGGGAAAATACTTACAGTTTGCTGCTCCTGAAAGAGGGACAGTGACGGTGCACTGCTCATGCGCGTGCTCGTGCGCTGGCTCAGGGTCGGGTCGATCCGACGGAGCTGTGTGTAGGAGATAGACGGAGTGATCACAGCATCGAGAACCGCCTCCCGACCGTGCTCCTTCGGCCCCATGCCCACCACCACCCTTTCGTCCAGATCCGCCGCAATGGGGTCAGTGTGTCAGGATGTAACGCCAGATACCCTTCGGAGTAGGCCTTCTTCCTCCCCGCGGTCTTCTTGCCGTAGTACTTGGGCTCGCCAGGCTTGGGGTCCTTCCGCGTATGGGCGATCTCCCACGCCTGCATGTGTGAGAGCGGCCGCTTCAGTTTCTCCTCCTGCACCACCAAACAGAGGTTAGTCATACATAAGAAAGTGATGGTAAATAGAAGAAGAAGAATGTTTAATGGGGTTAGCTAGTCATACATTAACTGCCTTGTGGAGATAGTGGTTTCGGTTTCCCTGAGCATGTACTCCCTCCTTCCCTCGGTTAGCCTTGTTTTTGACTCTCATAGCCGCCCAGGCTCCAGCCTCATCACACCAAAGATCCACCAATGCCGCCCAGGACTTGTCTTTTCCATAACACCAATTTGGACACACCTACATAATACATGTCAACACGAAACGGTGAAATGTACCACAAGGTAATGAAAGCATAATGAAAAATCTTTTATACTTACCGCCAAGAACTCGTCCCTCTCCAAGGTAATGGCCATCCTCCGCGCTTCTTCCTTGGTCATCTTCACACCAAGATAGTCGTGGTAGTATGTCGAGATGGCCACATAGCGCACCTCGTACTGCATCTGGCGGGCCTTCTTCTTGCATTGGCGTAGCACGATCTGGTCCGCTCTGCCCCTGTGCTCCGGGAGAACTCGATAGAATTTCTACAATCATGCACGAAACAAGAATGGAAGAAGCCATGAGTTAAATCATTCATGAAACTAGAATGGACTTGTGCTTCTGAAGAGAACTCACCCAGAAAGTGGTGATCACGGCCTTGGCATGGGTCCCATGCTCCGCGTGGAGGGCCGCTTCCCAGTGCTCCCAGCTCGTGGCCAAGACCCGATGGTCCGGGTGCCTGACTGGATCCGGACAGTACAACCCCGGCCAGTGTAACTTCAGCAGGACGGTGATGAGGCCGTTGGGAATACGGACCCCTTTAGAATATATCCAGTTGCTGCAAAAGAATGAACTATTAGCATGTGACAAGCAAAATAAATAACAACCGGAATGAGCATGTGACAAGCAAAATAATGAAATTATTATAAAGTGGCACTTACTCTTTCCCCGTGGGCTCAATGAGCCACTTCTGCTCCTCAGTAGCAGGAACCTGCTTTGGTAGCTTTGCGTTACCACGCAGCCACCCCTTGTTGTCAACCCCCTCCCCGCCAGCACCATCATCCCCGCCACCACCCTCCTCCTCGCCTGCCTTCCCCTCCCCAACCTCCTCCTCATCCTCCTCCTCCTCGTCCTCCTCCTCCACCTCCTCCTCGGCCCCATCCCGAACCTCCTCCTCCTCGCCTGCCTCGTCCTCCTCCTCCTCCTCACCAGAGGAGGGTACCTCACTAGAGGGATGGCCTCGAAGACAACACCCCTAAGTCGGTGAGGGTGCGCTCTTTCTGGCCGCGACCCCCTGTAGTGGCTCTCCCCCCACCTCGCCCTCTAGGGGCTCTCCCCCCGCCCCTCCTCCTCTAGGGGCACCTCTCCCTCGACCTCCCTGTGAGGAGTCATCGTCAAGTAGCCGGGGGGAGGATTACGTGCTCGACCACTCCGACTAGGCAGGCCAACGACCTTGCGTAGGAAACCCACGCCGTCGGCCTTCCCCTTGCCCATGTTCCACGAACCTGCATTGAAAAGAGAATAAGCAATTAGTAAATTAATGAAATGAAGGAAAAGGCATGAAAATAAACACATTAATAAAAAGGCATAAAAGGCATATTCCTAAACTATAGAAAAAAAGACTTGACACGTACATCTGCTAGAAACCATATGAATCATCACTGTTGTAACCTCTTTCTCAGTCCGTCTCATCATCACTATCAATCATATAATCTTCGTTGTCTGACGGAGGTGGAGGCTCTTCCTCGTCGTCAGCGTCTAAGTTTAACTTTTCTAGCATAAGTATGTCATTTTCGTTGACAATGGTCTCACCATCATTCCGTGCTTCGTCGTCGTTTGGATCCACATCATCATCACCCAATGGTCTAGCGTCATCGTTTCTAACCACATCATCATCATCAGGTTTCTCTTGATAGAACACTCCCTCGTATGTCATGGGGTTAATGTTGTAGTAATCGTCTTCATTCGGGTTCGGTAGCTTACCATGTGGCGACACCTTGAACACAACTTCCCAACCCTTTAGGTACTCTTTCTGGCATGGGTAAGGCAGATAATATACTTGTGTAGCTTGGGTAGCCGCAATGAAGAGATCGGCTCCGGCATAGACGGTTGATGGTTTAACTTCGACCAAACCAATGGAAGGCGTATGTTTTACCCCCTCCCGCGGATCGAACCATCGACATTTGAACACAGGCAGACTTAGGGTCTCGCGCCCTTGGTGGAATTTAATCTCGTATATATTTTGTACCCTTCCGTAGTAGTCTACTGAATTTTGACCGGGGGTGTACACTCCGGTATTTATAGTTTTGGGATCAGGCCGGCTGTTCTGGTGATCCTCTGTATGGAAGCGATACCCATTCACATCATACTTTTTACATGTCATGACGGCAGGGTCAAAACCCATGGAAACCCATCTCAATTCATCATCCATAGATATGTTCGGATCTTTTCCCTACAAGTATAATTGAAATTGTTGCGTGCATTAGTTAACTAATAAATGTTGAACTAGGTATTTAATAGGGGAGTGTGGACAATTACTTTCTCCATGAACCAAGCAACAAAATTTTTACGTCCAGGGTTTCCATGACGGAGAAGAGTAAGTGCCTCCGCCTCAGTAGGAGGATTCATTCCCGTCCATTCCTCTTGAACGAAATCACTAAAAAAAGAAAACCGGTGTTAAACCGGGACTAAGTGAACATAAAACATGATGATGTGGAAGACATAAAGGAATGGTGTAGTGGTATTACCTCATCCACACTTCCTCAACTTCCCTGATGTTGTGCAAGATATAGAACATGAGGTCCTCCCACTCTTGTCGTGGCATGTTATAAGGTTTCGAGGCCCCAGCCCTCCCACCTTGCGCGTTGAATAGATAGAGCTTGGGTTGATAATTCGGCTCTTCTATATTGTATCGAGGCACCTTGTTATGCAGATGGGGAACGTGGTCTGGATAGTATGATGACCTGAGGTCTGACACCTCCTCTAGGATAACTGCCTCAGCTATGGAAGCTTCAATCTTAGGTTTGTTTCCACATTTCTGTCGGAGATGCTTGTTCTGTCTCTCAGGGCCGTACTGCCAGCGATTCTGCACAGGCCCCCCCAACAATACCTCGTTCGCGAGGTACAGAATGAGATGTGTCATCGGTGTAAAGAAGCCTGGCGGAAAGATCTTCTCTAGCTTGACTATCAACTCCGGTGCCTTCTTATGCAAATTTTTAGTTTCTACCGCGTTTAATCCACCTACATCTCTAATAGGTAAAGATGGGTCCTAATCCCACCCGAGGATGTGTAGATTGAGTACGTTCTCCATTCTACCCCGTTCCGAGACAAAATTTCGGCAGCACCTCCCCGCTGTTCTCCAGATACACGTCTCGGCAAATAGCCGAGAGAATGTGCTCCGGAGAACAATGGGGAGGCGCCGCCGAAATCCTGTCTCGGAACGGGGTAGAACATGGAGAACATACCCAATCTACACATCCTCGGGCTGTCCGTGGAAAACGCTGGACAATCCAAAAGAGCTGCGGTGATAAATATGCAATTGAATGCATATTTATCGATGCAACCCTTTCGGACGGGAGACGCCTAGGTTACGCCAGTTGACTTGAGAATGAAATCTAGTCACATGATTCGTAGCTCACCTTCGGCTGTAGAGGAAGTATTCGAATAGCAGACGGACGACCGGGGACCAACAGCTCCTACGCCGATCACTTCACCAAGATGGAACACCACAGAACCTGCACCGTGACAATAATTAAGTACATCACAATATATTCGTCATCTATCATCATGTAACAATCATCGAAGCATAAAAAAGCCATCATCATCATCGTCATTTACCATGATCCAACAATCATCATCATTTATCATCTCTTCCGCAAAAAAAAATGGAAATTTATCATCATCATCATCTAAAAATTATCAAGGCATAAAAAAAGCATTATCATCTATCATCAACATCATCATTAACATCATAATCTATCATATCAACATCATCATCTATCATCTAATTTTTTTGCATTTCTCACATTTCTAACTATCATCAAATCATCTACCATCTAACTATCATCATACATAATGCATCCATCCATCTAACCATCCATCTAATTACATAACTATGAACAACAACTTAATTCACAAAAAAATTGCTACAGAGAGGGAGGGAGGGAGGGAGCTCACCATGGGGGAGGGCCGGCTCGGGGGGGGGGGGGGAGGGCAGGCACGGGCGATGGAGGTCCGGAGCAGGCGGCGGAGGGCCGGCGCCGCGGTCGCCTGGGGAGGCCAGAGGGGGTTCGGGGCGGGGCGGCCGAAGGGGGGTCGGGGCGGGGCGGCGCGGGGTCGGGGCAGGGGTCGGGGCGGCCCGAGCACTAAAAGGTTCACAACAATTGTACATTTTCAATGATGAATACCGGAGTTTTTAATCAATTCAATTATTACATTTTTAGATTCTTAGTTTACCGTCTGTATGGGACCCGGTACCCGGCACCTGGAGGGGGGAAACGGGCGCGTCGGGTCTACACGGAGGCCCTGGGGGCGTAGCAATGCCACCCGAGCGTCGCACCGGGCCCTCATACATGCGGGGTGGTGTGGTGGCATGTCCCAAGAGGCGGCACGCGTCTCCGGGGTGTGCCCCCCCTCACGGACGGCGCCACCGCCGGCACCTGGAGGGGGGAAACGGGCGCGTCGGGTCTACACGGAGGGGATCTTGCCGTGGGTCTGGCCCGGATGTTGCTCCAAAGTGTTCTTATGGACTGACCTACCACAACCGGGTGGATAGGTCCACTGCTCAAAGCCCGTCCGTGCAAAGTCATAGGGCTAGATCCCGTGGTCAAACGCTACAGGGTTAGGCGGGACGGGGCCCTGGGGGGTAGCAATGCCACCCGAGCGTCGCACCGGGCCCTCATACATGCGGGGTGGTGTGGTGGCATGTCCCAAGAGGCGGCACGCGTCTCCGGGGTGTGCCCCCCCTCACGGACGGCGCCGCCGTTGGCACCTGGAGGGGTGAAACGGACGCGTCGGGTCTACACGGAGGGGATCTTGCCGTGGGTCTGGCCCGGATGTTGCTCCAAAGTGTTCCTATGGACTGACCTAACACAACCGGGTGGATAGGTCCACTGCTCAAAGCCCGTCCGTGCAAAGTCAAAGGGCTAGATCCCGTGGTCAAACGCTACAGGGTTAGGCGGGACGGGGGCCCTGGGGGGTAGCAATGCCACCCGAGCGTCGCACCGGGCCCTCATACATGCGGGGTGGTGTGGTGGCATGTCCCAAGAGGCGGCACGCGTCTCCGGGGTGTGCCCCCCTCATGGACGGCGCCGCCGCCGGCACCTGGAGGGGGAAACGGACGCGTCGGGTCTACACGGAGGGGATCTTGCCGTGGGTCTGGCCCAGATGTTGCTCCAAAGTGTTCCTATGGGCTGACCTACCACAACCGGGTGGATAGGTCCACTGCTCAAAGCCCGTCCGTGCAAAGTCAAAGGGCTAGATCCCGTGGTCGCTACAGGGTTAGGCGGGACGGGGGCCCTGGGGGGTAGCAATGCCACCCGAGCGTCGCACCGGGCCCTCATACATGCGGGGTGGTGTGGTGGCATGTCCGAAGAGGCGGCACGCGTCTCCGGGGTGTGCCCCCATCCAAGTGACGGCGGCACTGCCTTGCCTGCAGGGGGGCACACCGCGGAGCCCCAAGACGGGCGTCTACGCATGCCTGAACACTTTCACATATGCATCGGGACCCGTGCGATGTTTCGGTGACATAGCTACACCCCGAATCCCCCCACCAACTAGAATTCCCTCCGTGTCGACCGTTTCCCCCCTCCGTGACACGGCGATAGTGACGTTCGTAAAGGGGGGCAATCGATATACAATCAGGGTATGTTTTTTTAGATAAGGCATAATTATCTTATGCAAAAACAAAAACTAAAATAAAGTAAAAATGAGAAAATAAAGTAAAAATAAAAAAATTGTATGCCGTCGGCATACCTGTGCACAAACGGAGGTGCAGTCCCACGGATCGATGACGTGGCATGGCGCACGGATCGATGACGTGGCAGAGGGGCCTATGTCGACGGCTATACCATAGGCATATATTTGCCATAGGTTGTATAAAAAGAAATTTAAAATAAAACTAAAAAAATGTATGCCGACGGCTAGGCCGTCGGCATATCTGTGCACACACGGAGGTGCAGTCCCACGGATCGATGACGTGGCATAGCACACGGATCGATGACGTGGCAGAGGGGTATGGGCCAGGTCTATGCCGACGGCATAGGGCTGGCACGGGTATGCCGACGGCTGCCGTTACCACCCGTCGGCGTAGGCTCAACGTCGTCAAACGGTCAGCGCTGACGGCAAGGGCTATGCCGACGGCCGCTCCTATGCCGACGGGCCCCGTAGGCGTACCTCGAGCGGTCCCGACGGCCTCGTATATGCCGACGGCCCCGTCGGCATATATGTATTTATGCCGACGGCTTTTCTACGCCTACGGCCTGCCCTTGGCCGTCGTCATAGCGGCATTTATGCCGACGGGTGCCGTCGGCATAGATTTGGCCGTCGGCAAACGAAGTTTTTCTGGTAGTGTGTTAAGCAATGTATGTCTGCCTAGTCATGACAGGTTGTTAGCATATAGTTTATCTCTGTAACAACTCTATCTCTCTATCTTCTTTTCCCTTGTCACACAAGTTGTAATCCTAACCATGTACGTGATCTGGTGAGTTAACGCCAGTTTTCACAAATCGTTCATGTCTAGAGAGGCTATGGGCCTGATAGATTTGATGCAAAAAATTTGCTTACCGATGTTGATGTGGATGGAAGTACAAAACAGGTACCAACTAGTTAACCAGTGCTCACGAAACGTCCGCGACCCTCGTGATCTAGCGCCCCCGCCTAGACTAATCACACCACTGGATCCCTCCTCCCACGCCCTTCTCGCCCCTCCTCACCGCCTCCAGAGGCTACCGGCGTCTAAGCCGTGCACCCACTAGGGATGGACGCGGATTTTTAGAGCTTAGACTCATGGACACCTCCTATACATACCTTCCAATATAGCTTTGAGATCCGTGCTAGACAACTAACTTACTGCGTGAAATTTTCACTTTTTCGTTGCTTCCAAATAAAACAACATATGAACTTCAAACTTTGCAATATAGCAAAACATTCTACTACAATGAGAGAAAAATCTTATAGATTTTTTTGACCGACATAAATATACAAAATTATATTTTCTTTATTTAAAAAGTTATTTTTAGTACTTATGATGCACGAAAAAATCTGGAAGTTTTTTCCCACATTCTAGTTAGAATGTTTTGTTGTGATGCAAAGTTTGAAGTTCATATGTTGTTTTATTTGGAAGAAACAAAAAAGAGAAAAGTTCTTGCATGAATCGCGATGCAAAGATGGATGGCTAGATAAGGAGGTGCACCTAAGCCTAAGCTCCACGGGATATTTTCCCACTAGGGATGGGGTTGGCAGGGCGGTTCTATGCTGGTTGCGACGGTGATCCCCTAGTTCATCTAGAGTTCGACCGGTCGCCACCTTCGATCTCCAAGACGCTGTCGGACTGCGGGCAAAGCCCGAGCGGGGGATGATGGCGCGGCATGTCTTTCCTCCGTTGTGGCTCTAAGCCCGGCTATGGCGGATCTCGCGCGGGAGCTCTGGCTTGGTGTTTGCGTATCCTTGTGTCAGCGGCGCAACGATGTGGCCTCCCTCGCCACCCACCCCGGCGGTGCGGCAGGATCTTGGTGGTGGTGGCACCATTGCGGCTTTGGTTGTGTGCTGTTGTTTCCCGATGGTGGATTGGCCGCTCCCGTGGGTTGTGGTGAAAGAAGGTGGAAGAGGATCCGGTAGTCAGGTCGGTGTCAGGTGCAATTCAGTTAGCAAAAGCTTGTTTCGGCCTTGGCCGGAACCATCAATGCGGGCGCCCTGCGGGCATCGCTACCTTTTTGGTGGGGTGGCTTCTATCGCATCGACATCGGCGAGTCCCGCCGTACCATGTTGCTCTGTCCGAGAGATTGAATGCTGGATTGCAGATTGAATTTTCAAACTGCTACTTATCCAGTACCCTTTTGGTTCTTGTTAAATTTGTGGCCATTCCGTCTTTTAATTACTAGCTGGTGTGCTCTCTCTGAAAACCTGATTAACATACATGTTCCCTGCTGAATTACGTTGTCTAACTAGTCTATCAAGTCAAATATGTTATGGTCTGTAAACATATATTTTTCTGTTAGATGAGTTTCTATCGGTGCTATAGAACTAGAAAAAAATAAGAAGTTAATTCACCTCAAATATTCCCTTAAAAGGGCAAACCATATAATAAATTAGGTTGATCCTCTTAGTCAATTGTAAGCATGACTAATAGATTGTCAACATGTGTCTGTACATAATGTTTCCATCCTTTGGACCATTATTCGCTGTCAACTTCTATTTCATGATCTGCCATCTCAACCTATATTCATGTGACCCTGTTCAAAAGAGTATGATTGACGTGCGGTGTTTGTTGTTATTCACCATACTTATGGAGATCTCCCTTAGGCACGGGACAACCAAATTCTAGGTGATAGTTTATTTGCGAGAATGATCCTGATCTATTATCAATGTTCGCCGAAAGTACAATAATAAAAATTACACCGAGATTTCGAGACCACGACCATTGTCTGAACAAGCCACTGACACACCGCTGCCACCGCTCCCCTACCGGAGCCTGCTTGACCTTGTCGATGACAACCGAAAAGTCTTCATGCACATGCCCCTAAGGAACATCGCCCTGGAGCCGGAGTCGTCGTTGTTGAACCCTTGAATAGATCTAAAGCACCTGACATCAAATCTCACCAATGACGATTAGGAGGACACACGCACTCTCAATACCTTCTGCGCGGAGATGCAAGCAAATACGCTGATCCTAACTCGCCGGAATACGAGTTATGGCAAAACACTCGTGTACACAAGCCTTTGAACTTTATTTATTTTGATCTTGATACGATTACACAGGGGTAGATACATATTTATATTAGCTAAACTAGTCCTAAACTAGTCCCAAGTCCTAGTACAAATCTTATCCGGTGACTGCTCATATATGTACCCCATACGGCCACCGAATTGTGGTTAACTCCAACAACCTTGATCCAATCTGCAAAGCCACTATAATCCTTCGTGTTAGCCTGTAAATGATCCATTTGAGCTCCTCCTTATATTTCTTCCTGCATTCGTAAAGGCTTGGGGCTATCCTCTTGAGGATAAAAAATCATTTCGTGTGATCCAAATAGCCCATGAGACCAACATAATAATCTCCCGGGCAAAAGGCACATTGAGGAGTTGCTGATATGAGCAATATTCTCCTGAATACCGTAGCAAGTTGGGCTCCAATTAGTGAAGATATAAGTCCAACATAGTTGAGACAAAGGGCAGTGCAGAAACAAAGGGTCTCTGGTCTCCATGGTCTGTGTATTACACATCACACAAGTATATCTCTGAATGTAGAAATTCTTCCGCGGACAAACACGTAAATTTGGGGGGCATTAGGAAAGATCAGTTGTCACAATCAAAGTCCTGGCCGTGCAATTACTTTGCACCACTACTCTATTGTACCTTATGCACATCGACATAAGTGAGCACAGAATGTTATAGAACCCAAGTCCCCTGTTCTAGAGAGACTGGAACTTCAAACTTTGCGCGACTCAATGAGGGTGTTCCATACAGTTCTTTAAAAATGGTCTCTATTTTGATAGCGAGATCCCAATAAGCAGTTTAATATAGTTATCCTATAGGGCAACCAGCTTATATATGCTTTCTCACATGACTCTGGAGACCGGACTGTGAGAACCGTATTGGGCACACACACCATGTTTGAAGAGAGAACAATACGACCTCATCTTTGTAAGGTTTAACCAGAAAATATTAAGTCAACTAAAACTTTATTAAAAAGACAAAACATGTACTTAGTTAATTTGGATGAACCTATTTTTGTCAAAGAAGCGTGACTAGTAGATTGTGAACAATCTACCTAAACGTGTTTCAGCCATGGATCCGTTGGATTCATGTGGCTCACTTGAAAAGAGCATGACTGACTTGTATGTTCTTTTTCGGTGTGGCAGTGCTTTGCTGTTAAAACATCAGCACACCAATCAATCCTTCAACTTGTGCCAACAACGAACATTCCTTTGCCATCTTTCTTTTTTTGGAAAAGGAGGCTTGCCTCCGGCCGCTGCACCGGAACGATGCACGCAACCATCTTATTAATAGGTCTCAAAGTATCACAAAGTCATAAAATTATTACAGCTCGCAAGCGGAGCAAAAAGTAAAAAAAAGGTGCATGCTCAATATCGCAACTGGTATGACCATGTAAAGGACAGGCTCCCTAGACTCCTATCCTGTTATGCGACCGCCATCCGAACCGGTTGAAAATAGCCCGTGCTACCATCTCCCACTGGTTGCACCCAGTAACCAAAGGCTCCCTAAAGTCCATAGGAGTGAGTAAGGACCACGTACGGATCCATGCGGTAGCCCTGAAGATGACCTGCAAGAAAGTTAAATATGTTGTCTGTTAAAAATCATATCATTCCTGCAATTCCATATAACACATATAAGCACACATATTCCAATCCGAATACAAGCCGCAGTAGTATGATCAATCCAAATATTCCTTTGCCATCTATGAGGACAGTCCTTGCTGTGCCCCGAAGCAGGTCATGATCAATAGAAGCACCAACATTTAATTTCATAAAACCCATAGGAGGTCTAAGCCATCCCTCGTTTTACTGGTTGCCTTAGGGGAGTTTGTTTTAACATAGCTTGCCGTTATAGCACGAGCCCCCATCGAAGTGTGATACGCATCTTGAGACTTTCCTTCATGAACCACTTTACGTCTATCCAACCATAAATACCAAGTTGTTATAATGGTCCATTCAGGTCCGTTCTGGAGGCGTAATACAGATAATTCTTGATCTGGCATAAGTAGTAAAAATTCAAGAACTACCTCTCCCGCCCGGTCGACAACACAAGCTCTATTGATCACCTCATACAATCCTAACTTATCCTAGACCTCTTTTGCTTCTGACACAAAAACAAGACGTGTTTTGTGTCTTCTGGCACATTTGAGCATGACGGGCAGATGGGTGAAACTTTCATATGTCTATTAGCGAGCGTAACACAACACGGGAGGGCACCATGCAATGTACGCCAGATAATTTTGTTTACCTTTGCCGGACAAGAATGTTTCCAGATCTTGCCCCAAATCGGATTAACAATGGTTATACCCATACTATTTGTATGTTGCAATTTCCTCCCATATTGTTCGTTCCATTCCTCTAAATAAGCTGATCTAACAGTGAACAAATCATTTTTTGTTTAACTCCAAGCAATGAAGTCCGACATATCATGCATCGGAAGGGGAATCGCAAGCACCCTTTGGGCGTCAATATTGTGTCCATTTCGTACTCACAATATAACCATTCCTTAGAGAATTAACCCCCGCCATAATGCTTTGCCAGGTAAAAAAGGAACCCTTCTTTAGATTTACATTCATTAAATCACCATTCAGGAAATAATTAGCTCTCAAGATTGCAGCACATAATGATTCCGGATTATCCAGCAAACCCCAAGCTTGCTTGGCTAGCAAAGCCAAATTGAAGCAATGTATATCTCATAAGTCACATATTTTCCACCACGCCAACCAATGCATCCTTTTCTGCCTGTGCACGTCACCCCACCAAAATTGCGACATCACGTCAATGATTTCTTTGCAAAAAAAATTAGGAATTATAAAGAGGGATATAGCATAAGTTGGGATAGCTTGTACAATAGATTTGAGCAGAATTTCCTTTCCTCCAGCGGATAACAATTTTTCTTTACATCCACTAATTTTGTAATAATGTGATCAATTAGGAATTGGAAATAATCGTTTTTGTCCATACCCACATATGGGAACTCCAGAAAGTGAGCATCACTTGCCTCTTTTAAGGAGCCTCGTAGGACTGGGAGTGTTGGTTCATGCATCGTCAATGTCGGGAATCAGTGAAGGCTCGTTGGTAGGCATGCAGGCGGACTACGTCCGTGAGTCTGCGAACGTCCGTCTAATGAAAATTAGGCCTAGCGCGATTATTGAAATAACAAAGTTTAGTGTGTTTCTGGCTAGGTGGACTTGCGGACGCCGTCCTCCTACATCCCTACTTGCTAGTGCCAAGGCGCCACAGTGGCTAGACACACTCAACTGCCAGACCAGAACCTGCCCTGTATAGCGCTTACTGATGTGTTAGGTTTTGTCCCCCCTGGTTTTATTTTCCTTTTTGTTCTCCCCCTTCTAATACAAAATAATGTGTACATTGGTGCGTATTCGAGAAAAGATAAAAGAAGGAAATAAAGTATAGCAAAGTCATGACTCAAGTTCTATGGTACATTGCACCTACCTTATCGATGAGTTATTATCACCTTTATTATTTCCTAGCTCCCGTTTGGTATGCATGCATATATATTGTTTGCATCCCGGTCTTCTATAGTTATCAACCAGTTCGAATAGCTCCCGTCGTGTGAACAGCTAGCCAGAGCCCATAGGTATATATGTAGGCCACCATGGATATAATACTCCCCAATAGTAAAGACAATTTGCCTAATTTGCGTTGTTAAATCGCACACCATCACAAATATGTTAGATTTGGGAAGCATTAGGAATAGACCGGCTTGTAGTTGCGTGAGATACTGTCATGTATTTACTTTCAACCATTGCTGTATGTTGTGATGATGCTCAATGAGAATGATGCGGACAAGAGTATCTATAATCACGGGCGACTAGAGTCCCCCTGGTTTGATGTAATATTTTTGACAGTTACTACAGAAATTCCAGTAAGACTCGGCAATATCGTCAGTCACCAAACGAAGTACAGAGAGCGGCACGTCTGTCATCCACATGGCATGACTTCCGAGGACACCTCTAGGACCCAGGGTTGCCGGTTCATGAGCTGGCTTGTGGTAATTACACATACAAAGAAACCATCATGCTTAATATCTCTACATAGCCTACTCTGGCGCACACCATCCGGTGATGATCATTTCCAATACTTTCCGGATTTGCCAATTACTATTATGTGCCCGTAATCTCGGTGATGTACAACTGACTGTTGATTGTTTCTGGGTGTGTTCAAGTCTTAACAACATGCATAACATTCAGATGATATTGCGGTCTGCACTATAGTGTATTTGCAATCTGACACTCTGACAGATGTCATATCGCTTAGCATATAGATCAGCAACGAAAGAAGAAAGAAGATGACATAAACTGGCGCATCTGTCAATATAATTTTCAACGAATGTCGACTTAAGATGGAGAATGAAATCCAATTTGGCTCCAGGGAGCACATCCTGCTGCGCGCGAAAAATGTGTTTTGAAATGTCAAAAAAAAATCCTAACAATTTTTTTATGTATTCATAGTCACATCGAAATGCTACCTGCAATGTTTTAGGCCAAAAAGTTAAAAAAAAAATCGATTGCACAAAAAACAAAATAAATTGAAACTCCAAATGTTACCCCAAAATCTCACCCCAAATTTGCTTTTTTGGCCCGACGAAACACTACAGCTCCATTTTGCATGAAAATTGCCAAGCATATGCTTGCGACACTAATACGTACATCCACAAAAAGATTCAGAATTTTTTTAAAACATTTTACCACCTTTTTGAGTTACTGTTTATCTGGGAGCAAATGCTCCTGGGAGCCAAAACGCCTCCCCTGGAGGCATTAATATTTCCGGTTTCATACACGGCGCAAGGCAATGAAGATAGTTGGGAAAAGAGTTTCTTGGTGAACACCGACCGCTTCCATGGCAACTTTCTGTACAACAAGTTCATGGAAATATTCAAGATAAGATTATCTTGGCTGTATCATTTCCTGTTGTGTGACTATCTTTGCAGCGTTCTTGCGGCGAAAGCATAGAAATTCAGCTAATAACTAATATCTGTTGAGTATGAAGCAAATATAAATCAAGCACGAAATTGAAATATCAAAACTTTAAACACCATTATAACGCAAAGAAGAAACTGTAACTAAATCGAAAAGAAATAGGGATTCAATGTTGGGGCATGATAATGGATTGTGCATAAAATGGATTGATTTGCAGGCACTCACAGCCTATCGACCATATTCACTACTAGGAAAAAGGCTAGTAGTAGCGCTGAAAAACTGCCTACTAGTAGCGCGGGTACCCGCGCTACTCCTATCGCGCTACAGCTAAATGGTTAGTGGTAGCGCGGGTGCACCCGCGCTACCACTAAAAAGTTAGTAGTTGCGCTGGTGCACCCGCGCTACTACTAACCTAACTACTAGTAGCGTTCACTTATTTCCCACGCTACTACTAACCTAACTACTAGTAGCGCTCACTTATTTCCCACGCTACTACTAACAATTTAGGAAATAAAAAATAAAAGTTATATGTATTATTCATGGATGGCAATACGTCCAGTGCAAACCAAACCAACGTCACATAACATTCTCAAGATTCCATTTAACATCAGATACACACAACCATCATCAAAAGGTGGGTACCTTCCCTGGTGTTCCATGACCAACCTAAGATGTATCTATCAAGGCTCGGAGCTTAGACGCCGGTGGACCCGAATCCTCCCTCCCACCGGACGGTGGCGTCTAGGTCCTCCACCTCGGCGACCTCCGGTGTCGAAATCACCTGGACAATCATCTACACGACGTGGCCACCGGCTTCACGGAGAAGTCCACCTCCGAGTGGTTGAAGAGCATAGCGCCCACCGGCCGCACTAGTCAGGGTCGATCACCCCTGCGCCCACGTCGAGAAAGTGAAAACTTGTTAGTACGTAAATTGCATCAGTTCAACTAAATGGTATATTCCAATTCACAAGACCCATTAAGTTAAGATTCCTTCTCATCTAGCAATTTAAAGGGGCTGCCAAAAATATATGCTTAATTCCTCACTGGCTATTCAAACTAAATGGTCCAAGAACTTTGGGACAATCAACAGCCTTTCCACTTGATCTCCGCTAGCTACTTTGGATTCAACAAGAAAAGGAACATTTATTTGAACCGAAAAGAACAAGCAGGCAAGCATGCTATCAATCTTTTGGCTAGAATTTCACAAAATGCACCTGTCAAGTGTCCTCTAACAATCGACGTGTCCCACCTCCTCATGATTAAGGACTCTAGCTGAGGCGACAACATGGAGCAAGATGTAGTCGTTTCCGAGCATGAACCCTTGGCTGTCATCAATGAACCTGCAACATCCATCATGCCCATTGTAAAATATGTTAGTTTCAGATAAGAAAAGAATTGAACTGTGAACATATGATCTAAGGTTTTCGCCCAGCCTAAATGCTAATTTAGTGGGGCAAGCAATGTGATCTTGTGGAATGTCAAGAATGTAATGGGATAGAATTAGTTTCTGATAAATTAAGAAATAGTACCTAAGAGAGCATAAGAGATAACTCTAAACTTAAATAACTTCAGAACCAAACACATGGTCGTTTTCCATTGATCTCTTACAGAAACGACTATGAGAAACACCACAAATGAAAATTTATGAGGTAGCATTTGAAGACACATATCACCTTTGGAGCCCATCAAATTAACATCAAATTAACTATGAGAAACACCACAAATGAATGGGACCATAGCACTACGTAATGTTCTCATTCTAACCAGATGCCCATGCAGAATTGCAGATGCAGCACAGAGAGTTAGCATCATATGGTCGTTCGCGATAGCACTTCGTTGTCTCCCTGGTTGTCACGCATACCTGCAGCCCAACCAAGGTGCAAAATTTTCTCAAATAGAGGCGATTGGTGACATCTAAAACTTCATAAAATAAGTAAATATCACTCATGAATATAATTTGAACGCCGTGATTTATATAACTACAATTGCAAGCTGATGTATACAAAAATGAAATGCTTATGGTTGGTAGTAGATGAAAAGTAGTAGCCAGGCTTCAAAAAAAATATGTGACAAAAGTTGTACCTTAATTATGATTTCATTATAGATGCCGGACTGTATACATGGATCGAGGAGTTCACCTTGCAAGCCATAATAACTAATTGTCCACATTATAATTTTCGAAGATATTGAAATGCACATAATACATATGGAAGATACATCCGGAAAACATGTTCAGTATTAACAAATCGATTTGGATGCTACACTGGATGGGAATCAAAGCCAAGCAAAATGGCCTCCGCTTATACCCCAAAATTTAGCCAAAGCTGTTGTGAAGGGTTGCCTGAGATTCACCACGAAACAAATCCAGCAGCAACACATCCATACATCTGAGACTTTGTACATGACCCTGAGCATATACCAATCGCTAGAAAAATGAGACAATAACCTGCATATATACAGTAATACACATCAAGGCCGCACAGCACATATGCATCTCGTTCTCGTCCACTACAAAAACACATACGCATATACGCATTCAGGGGAACAACTTAGGCATGTGCGTCGATATCTGGACAAACAAATAACGGGAACAACCTCATCTTTCCATTCGTACGTACCTTGGTGACAGACACACTATTTTGATTGGGATCAGGCAGACTTGTCCATGCTTAGTATCGATCTGGAGGCGCCGGGTAGAAGGAATTTGCCTGAAAACCGAAAGGGAAAAGCACAAACCATGCCATCAGTGACACACACTGAGAACGAAGGGGAAACAAGAGGAGCAGAAGTGCTTGTATGTAGAGGAAGAAGATAAACAAGGCCAGCACGCAGACGCCCATGACAGGACTAGAAATGATTAGTAGCATATCCATCCCCATGTGAAACATGGGACGATGAGCATCAGAGAGGTCTAACGAGCATGTGCTTCAGTTGCAGTATCACGCAGTGACGCGCTAGCAAATCAGTCACACAGAAATTGCTGCTCAAATCGAAGCTCAAAAGGGAAAAGCAGACGCTAAAATGAGCAGGGCTGGTGGCGGAGCAGGAACGCGGTGGGCAGCCGGCAGCGGCAGAGCAGAATCCACAGGAGGCGTCCAGTCCAGCGGAACAAACTCTTGTGCGCCATCCGCTCGCTACATGGCCCCCCCGCTCCAGCACTAGGCACTAGCAGCAGCGTCGCATTCGCGGATGCCCCGACACCGACGGGGAAGGCAATAGGCGGCGGCGGCGGCGGCAGTGCAGAGCCCACGGCGAGCATGAGGAGTTGTGGGTGTGGGTGGGTGGATAGATACCTTGGCCGGCACCGGAGCCGGAGCCGGCGGGAGAGGCGGAGCAGGCGGTGGGGGCCGAGCCGCCATGGGAGCTGAACCCTAAGCCTCTGTATCCTTTTTTTCGTACCCGGGCGAGGCCGGGGGCGGGTTTCGTCGGGACCCTCCTCCCTCTCGTTTCTTACCCTGGCGGGGCCGAGGGCGGGGGCGGGTTTCGACGGGAGGAGGTGGAAGGAGGCCGGCGGTGGAGGGGATCTGGATCGGGGCTTCGGTGGATTGTTTTTTTGAGATAAACGGGGGGCGGTTGGACGGTGGAGTGGGACGGTTGGTGGGGTTGGAGTATAATAGTAGCGCGGTTGCCTCACCTTCGCTACAGCTATCCACATAGTAGTAGCGCAGGTTTAGTACCAACGCTGCTATTATAGTCTGTTCACAGGGCATGATTGAAGATATTTACTAATAGCGTGTTTTTTGGGCCACGCGCTACCAGTAAATATTACTAGTAGCGTGGGTCAATATAGCACGCTACTAGTAAATAGCAGTAGCGCGGGGCAATATAGAGCGCTGCTAGTAAGCGTCTGTCTATAAGCTTTTTCCTAGTAGTGATTGTCTGAAGATACCGTGACATTCACATACTTGGACATGATAGAAGCAGTACAGTAATACTAATAAAGGTTCAAGTTTTACATATGATAACTTAAGGTCAGAAGCTACTGCATATTTAGGTTACAACTATGACAAGTTGGCGGATAACAAAAGTTCAAGCTCAATTCGGTTCCTCCGACTGTTCTTTGGTTCCTTGATTGTCTGTAACTTATCCACTTTGTGCGCTTCACTATTGAACTTCCTTGATTTCCTGTAGTCATACTCATCTTCAGTGGTACATGGCACCTACCTTGTTAATGAGCTATTATCACATTCATTTCTTCCTAGCTCCCACCTGGAATGAGTTATGTGTGCATACATATAGGTTCTATGCATGGTGGTGGTTCATAGTTACCGACTAGATAGAATAACTCCCATCGACCGTGGTTTTTTTTTTTTGAAAAATAATTTTTTTTTTGAAATAACCCATCGACCGTGGTTTATTATATGTTTTGCTAGCTAGAGGCATACTAAAGAAGGATGTATGTAAGCCATTTATTCAAATGAGCTAGCCACCATGGATATACTACTCCTCCAGAGTCAAGACAATTAGCCAAATTTTATGCTGTTGAAGTCGCATAATTATAATAATTTGTTAGATTTGGGAGGCATTAGGAATATATAAACTTGTGACTGTGAATTCATGGCATGCATTTACTCTGCACCACTGCTCTGAAACGCCGGGACCAGAATTGTGTGGACAAGAGATACATGAATCAAGAGCAGCCATGGTCCACTACTAGGAAAAGGGCTATAATTAAAATGGACATTAATGACGCATCATGTATGTGGTGCGCCATTGCTATATAGCAGTGACGCACCAGATACAGGTACGCCATTAGTGTCCTCATTACTAATGGCGCACCAGACACACGGTGCGCCATTACTAGCAAATTTTATTTTATTTTTATTTTTCCAAAACTATTAATAGTGCACCAGGGCACGGTGCGCCATTACTAGTTTTAACTAGTAATGGCGCACTACACGCTCTGTGCGCCACTACTAACAATTTTGTTTTACTTTTTTTCAAAACTAGTAATGGTGCACCTGTGTACAGTGCGCCATTACTAGTTCAAACTAGTAATGGCGCACCACAACCACGATGCGCCACTACTAACAATTATATTTTTTTTGCAAACTAGTAATGGCGCACCACGTAACAGGTGCGCCATTAGTAACCAGGGTTACTAATGGCGCATTTTTAGGTGGTGCGCCATTGGTAACCTGAGATCAGCTAGATATTTTGGACAGCCACCTACCACACTCACTTTTCCCACTTCATTCTCTCCACCTCCTCCTCCAAGCTTGTCTCGGCTGCCTCCTCCTCCTCACCTCATTTGCACCATAGATTCACCCAAATTAAGTGGTTAAATTACCTTTTTTTGATAGGTAAGTAAGGGGAAAGCTTTCTTTATGTTGTAGATCTACTTTTTTCTCCCTCCAACAACGTGCACGTGCACTTTTTATGGCCTAGATCTACGTATGTTTGTAGTGTTGCATATGTTTGTGGTATTGCATATGTTTGTGTTTGCAGGTACCGGTATTTGAAATGCGATAGTTGCCAATATTTTGCCGGAATGTTGATTCATTTCCGTTTCGGCGAGAATTTGGCACTATGCATTCTTTTTGGTCCTATTTTTAGGCAAAGTCATGCCAAATTTTTTCTTGGTTCTAAAATATCGTTTTGCTCTACCCCGCAGGCGACCACGGTCCGCACGATGACCGAAGGCATCGTGAATAGGTTTTTGAGCTCCGGAAGGCCGAGATGCTTCAAAAGAACGAGACGGAGATAAGATGTCCGTGTCGAAGATGCAAGCTGAAGAGCCTTATTACGGACCCGGATTCCGGACAGGTGCGGGACCACCTGCTCTTGCGTGGTTTCATGGATGGCTATCGGTGGCAAGGTGATGAAGATTACTATGAAGTCGTCCATGGGGGCCGGGCAAGAAATGAGGAAGGGCAGCAGGACAACCACCGTGGCGAGGGCGGGCGAGAAGACGAAGAATCTCCAGGACATGATCACGACGGTGATGCAGTACATAGTCATCATGTAGAAGATGCCGGACATGATGATGAGGAAGATCAAGACGAAGGGCATGATCATGAAGATGAAGATGCCGGAGCAGACGACGATGGACCATCGATGGGCTGGGTGCAGGACCCTCATATTCAAGAGCTGCTTCTCAAGCAGACGGATAACGCAAGAGCTGCCGCCCGAGAGAAAGCCAAGCTGGATCAACTGGAGATAGACGCGGTTACTCCATTGTATGAAGGATGCAGGCCCGAGGATACCCGCCTGAAAGTAACGCTCATGGCTCTGGAGATGAAGGTAAAACACAAAATGACCGACGCATGCTTCGACGAGAACATGTCATTCTGGCACGAACGTCTTCCCAAGGGGAACAAGTGCCCGACCAGTTTCGAGGAGGCGAAGAAAATCGTGTGTCCTCTGGATTTACCGCACGTGAAATACCATGTGTGCATGAACAATTGCATCATTTATCGGGACGAGCACGCGGAGTCTACCATATGTCCGGTGTGCGGCGTCACTCGATACAAGAAGAGGAAGAAAGCTCCTCGAAAAGTGGTGTGGTACTTTCCGATCACTCCTCGTCTGCAGCGGTATTTCGCGGACCCTAAGCTAGCAAAGCTCCTACGTTGGCACGCGGATAGGGAGGAGAAGAAGCGAGAAGATGACGGAAATGATCCGGAGATAAATAAAAAAGACAAGATGCTGAGTCACCCTAAGGATGCGAGCCAGTGGCAAGCGTTGAACTTCGAACACCCAGAATTTGGGGACGATCCAAGGAACATCGTGCTGGGCGCGAGCACCGATGGAGTCAATCCGTTTGGCAGCCAGAGAAGCACACATAGCACCTGCCTGTGTTTGTGTGGATGTATAACCTTCCCCCTGGTTGTGCATGAAGAGGAAGTACATTCACATGAGTATGCTAATTAAAGGGCCGAAACAACCAGGGAACGACATCAATCTGTATCTGGGGCTGCTGAAAGAGGAGCTAGACACGCTGTGGAAAACGCCAGCCAATACATGGGACGCCGCAGAGAAAGAATATTTCCCTATGAGAGCCGCACTACTCACGACGGTGCACGACTATCTCGGTTACGGATATCTCGGGGGGCAGGTGGTCCACGGATTTTCTGGATGCGTCAGGTGCATGGATGACACAACGTATCGCCAGCTAGATAGAGATCCCGGGTCTTCGAAAACCGTGTTCAATGGACATTGAAGGTGGCTTCATGACGATGACTCATGGTGAAAACGCAAGGATCTGTTCGATGGTGAAATCGAACCCCGAAGACGCCCGCGTACGAGGAGCGGCGAGGAAATAGACGAGCTGTTGAAAATTTGGAAAGAGTGCCCAGAGCCGGGAAAGAAGCGAAAGGCGCCAGAGCCGCTGCTGAAGGTATGGAAAACGAGGTCGGTTTCCTGGGACTTGCCGTACTGGAAGATCCACCGTGTGCCTCACAGCCTTGATGTCATGCATATCACGAAGAACGTGTGCGAGAGTCTGCTTGGTACCCTGCTCAACATGCAAGAGAGGACCAAAGATGGGCCGAAAGCAAGGGCAGACTTGAAATCAATGGGCATCAGGGAGAAGCTTCACGCTAATGATGATGATGATGAGGCGAAGCAGGACACGGAAAGTCGTCGCAAAGGCAAAAAGGCCAAGACGACCGGAAATGAGTACCCTCCCACGTGCTTCACTCTAAGTCAGGAGGAGATCGAGCAGTTTTTCACCTGCCTCGTAGGAGTAAAACTTCCTTACGGTTACGCGGGGAAGATAAGCAGATACCTAGACTCAGCGAAGCAGAAGTTCAGCGGGATGAAGTCTCACGACTGTCACGTGCTGATGATGCAGATACTTCCAGTTGCAATCCGTGGGATCATGGAGGCGCACGTCCGTGAAACGCTATTTGGCCCATGCAACTTTTTCGACATCATCTCTCGGAAGTCGGTTCGCGTGAGGCAACTCAGAAGGCTACAGGAAGAGATCGTGGTGATACTACGCGAGCTTGAGACGTACTTCCCGCCCGCATTCTTCGATGTTATGGTGCATCCGCTGGTCCATATCGTGGAGGATATCATCCAACTCGGGCCGACGTTCCTGCACAGCATGATGCCATTCGAAAGGATGAATGGTGTCATCAAAGGATATGTTCGCAACATGTCACGTCCAGAGGGAAGCATAGCCAGGGGCTTTCTGACCGAAGAGTGCATCTCCTACTGCACGAATTATCTAGGCATCGAGAACCCCGTTGGTCTGCCCGTCAACAGGCACCTCGGCAGGCTCGCTGGATGGGGTCGCCGCGAAATGCATGTCGACTTCGAGGGTCGACTCGCCGACTTTAAAAGAGCAAACCTAGTCGCGCTACAACACATAGACGTGGTCGATCCTTGGGTGGTAGAGCACAAAACCTTTACTGAGAAGACGTACAATGACCGAGGCCAACAGAGGACGGACGGAGATATAATCAAAGAGCACAACTCATGTTTCACGGGTTGGTTCAAGGAGAAGCTTCTGTCGTACCCTTTACATGAGGATTCTTCCACGGAAGAAAAACTCATATTCGCCTTGTCACATGGCGCCGAGCACAACCTGATGACCTATGAGGCGTACGATATCAACGGCTACATATTCTGCACCGAGGACAAGGACATGAAGAGCGATGGTTATCAAAACTCCGGGGTAACGATGGAATCCTACACCGGTAACGACAAGGACAGATACTACGGAAGGATCGAGGAGATCTGGGAGCTGAGCTACGCTGGAGAGAAGGTCCCGATGTTCCGTCTCAGATGGGCCAAGAGCGTCCTAAAAGAAGACAGGTATTTCACCACCATGGTTATACCCGAAGCCAAATCCAAGACCGTGGGCGCAAACTTCACCGCGAAAAATGAGCCATGGGTACTGGCTTCCCAAGTGGACCAATGCTTCTTCATTACCGACCCGTCAAAGCCCAATCGTGTTGTCATGAGGAGAGGCAAGAGGAAGATCATCGGAATGGATGGAGTCGCCAATGAGCAAGACTTCGACAAGTACGGCGACCCGAAGATGGAACATGACGACGACGATGAAGTGCCATACACCACAAGAAGAAGCAGGACCACCCTACCTAAAGGACGTATGTTCAAGAGAAGAACTCCATTTGCGAAAAAGAAGGGCAAGAAGATTGTGAAAAGATAGCTAGCTAAGATCGATTGTATTTAAATCGTAGTCTTCATTTCTCGATTGTATTTCGACATATTGAAATGATATTTTTTCTGTTCTAGTCCTCATGAATATTTATTTATGTTTATTATGGTATTCAATTTCTAACTCACAAAAAGTATTGAATTTGTTAATATTTTTTGAACTCATGAATATTTTTAAATTTCATTGGCACGTTTTGAATTCATGAATATTTTTTCATATTAATAAATGTTTTATAAAAAATTATTAGATGCAACTAAAAATCCAAAAAAATCAAATAACAAATTTGATGATATTTTTCATATTCATAAATGTTTTCATATTCATATTTTTTTCATAAATGTTTTGAAATCTGATGATACTTTTCCACATTCATAAATGTTTTCAAATTTGATCGTCATTTTCTAAAATATTATTAGATGCAACTAAAAATCCAAAAAAGAAAACAGTTAGTAATGGCGCACCAGGGGAGGGTGCGCCATTGCTATGAAGGTATTTATGGCACACCCGAATGAGGTGCGCCATTGATATACAAATTTTTATTTTTATTTATTCTTGTATTTATTTTTCAGTGTTCGTTTTCCTGCTTAAATTTCATGGGCACTTTTTGAATTCATACATTTTTTTCAAATTTTATGATATTTTTTCATATTCATAAATGTTTTACCAATTCACAAATGAATGCAACTAAAAATCCAAAAAAAATTACTAATGGCGCACCGCTAGGTGGTGCGCCATTGCTATCCAAAAAAAAGTTACTAATGGCGCACCGCTAGGTGGTGCGCCATTGCTATCCCTCCCCTACTAAAATCCCCAATCCCCGATCCCCAATCTCACATCTCTCTCAGCCCCCCCACTGCGCGCCGCTGCCCCGATCCACTGCGCCGCCGCCCCCGCCGCCTCCCTCTCCCCATCCTCCCCTTCCTCCCCCTCCGACCCCACCCCGACGCGTCTCCGTCTCCACGCCGTCGAGCACCGAAGCAGGCCGGAGAAGTCCAGCACGCGTCTACGTCGTCTCCGTCGAATACATCGACGAACCGGACCGGAGCCGAGCCGAGGAGCACCGCGAACCCGCCACCGAGCCCTTCTTCCACCTTGGATTCCGTCGCCTCTCCTTCAAGTCCGGCCGGCCTGCTGCTCCTAATCCACCGCCGGGCCTTCGTGTGCCTCTGCGGTGAGCTCCCCTCGCTTCCCCTCTTCTGTTTCCCCTCGTCCCGAGCGCTGTAGACCCCTCGCGCACCCGCTCGCCTGCGCGTACCGCCCGCGCTGGCCGCGTCCACCCTGCCGCTCCCGCGGCGCTCCTCGCGTACTAGCGCCGTGGCCGGCCGGCCTCTGCCGTGCTCATGCGCATGTGCGCCCATACGCCCGCGCTGCTGTGTTATAGTTGAATGATACTGCCTGGAATGCATATATTGTTTCACCATAGGATAAACACCATATTTATATGTAGACAGCTCAAATCTGTTTTTTTCTTCCTAATATGCATCGAATGTTCTTTTGATTTTACTGGATGCATTCTGGTCCCTATATAAGCGTTGACACATTGGCACTCTTTTGATCAGACAATAGCATTAATAGGTGGAGACTGTTTAATACCAGGGTCCTGTTGTTTTAGTTCATGACAGCTCTTGCGTTTGGTATTGTTGACTTATGTCTCTACCCGCGACTCTGTTTTGCATACGGGCTGTTTTGTTGTTTGTTCGATCGAAAGAAAAAAATATTCCTTGATGCGTTCCAGACACTAGAATAGGATCCACTATAGAACAGACCAGACTCCATCTTGCATTGGCTGGTGAACTCCTCCATCTGTTGTTAGTCCTGATCTGCATTTTCCCACATTGTTCATGTATCTGATCCACCATTGCTTGTACTAGTTTGTCAAGAATACAGGTCTGTATAGCACAGAGAGCACCACAAGTTAAACACCTCAATCTGTTAGTATTTGTCTGCATTTTCTCACATTCTTCTTGTATCTGATCCAGTATTACTTGTAGTGGTTTGTCCAAAATGTTGAATGATACTACCTGGAGATGCATATATTGTTTCACCTCTTCACATGCCAACGTATTTTCCATGTTGTGATGGAGGCCTTTTTTTAACACTGCGCTTTGCCACCTGTTGTTTATCTTGTAAATAGCATTGGACAGAGATTTAAGCAAGTAGCACATTGCCTTGTCCACCTGGGATAGTGATTTTGCAGGTACCCCGAGAGGCCCTTGAGTTTGCCGGAATGTCGATTAACTTCCGTTCCGGCAAATTCGGGTACTCCATATGTCCTATTTTCAGCAAAGGTCATGCTGAAATTTTCCGTGAATTTTAGCATGACTTTGCTAAAAATAGGACATATGGGGTACTTGCGACTAATGCATGGGCCGGGGTATCTTAGTACTCAATTAAGTAGGATCAACTGCCTCTTGTGTTATACATATAGAAGTGTGATATCAACTCATAGTTATTACTAATGTCAGTTGCTCGTCATCGATAAACCCTAATCTGGTAGGATGACCTACTAAAAAAGCCCATACCACATATTCTATTTGGATGGCCCTGCTAACCCTTGACCATAAATACTTGAGATGGATGTAGCAGGCTTAAAGAAACAAATGTTTTTAGGCCAACTCCACTGGGCCTGGTTGAAAATGCACAAGTGTGCATGACTAACAATATTCTATTGTAAAGCTAAACAGGAAAGAGGAACCACTCATCCTAACCATTTCCTCTCAAAATTACCACTTCACTTCTTACTACCGAAAATCTTAGACCATCTCCATTCACCAATAGCTCAAACCAGTTCGAAGGGCGTGTTTTCACCACACTGTGGATTATCTTATTGGACCCAACAGATATTTGCAGAAGTAACTTCCTATTCACCTAAAGGCATGAATTATCCAAATCTTGATTCAAACTCATTAAAGCTTTCCATCTGAATGGATTCTGCTACCTATCTATCCTCTACAAGACCCTCCACCTATGTTTCTAATTAGATACCTTTCTTTCAACTCTTAACCAGTTCCATTTCTCCACTAGAATTTTCCCTAGAACTTGTTATATCAACCAATCAACTCCTTATTAGAAGAACTCCACCAGAATTTTCCCTAGAACGCTTGCAAGCTTCCAGGTCCTCGTAGGGTCTCCGTTATAACTTATAAGAACTTGGAAATGCAATCTATTAGTGCAAGAAGTGAATGAAACTCTATTACTTAATTAAGATTTTAAAAAATGTCAATATTACTTAATTAAGTAGGATGAACTTAGTTGCTATAATATTTTCAAGATGATATGATGATGATGGCTTTTAGGGTGCCTCGTCATCGATAAACCCTAAATGATGAAACTTAGGCTTTTGGGGTGCCTCGGTGTCGACAAACCCTAAATGATATAACCTTGGATTTTAGGGTGCCTCGGCGTCGACAAACCCTAAATGATAAAACCTTAGCTTTTAGGGTGCCTCGGCATCGATAAACCCTAAATGATGAAAACTTAACTTAGCATTTAGGGTGCCTCGGCGTCGACAAACCCTAAATGATAAAAGCTTAGCTTTTAGGATGCCTCGGTGTCGACAAACCCTAAATGATGAGACCATGATAATTCCTCACAAACCAACCCTTAAATACAACTGAGCCATTATGTCGTCACCCTTGAAGCCTTGAGGGCATTTGCAGCCCTTAGCTTGTTCATTCTGTGGATTTCCAAAATTCAGTTTTGTACCGCACACCGAAGCCAACTTTTTGGCGACATTCCTCGAGAATTAGGTTATTTGGTCAACTTAGAGATCTTGTTCCTTGACAATAACCAACTTTTTGACCAATTTTTTTCCTATTTAGAGGGAAACATGGCCCACAACGATGAGGCCGGCGGTTCGGGCAAGGCATTCTAGGAGATGTCCCAGGAGATGGAGGAAGAACCTCACCGCTATGAGGACGCCGCGGAAGACACCGATCCTGACTACACAACCCCTAGTGGCGTCGGGGATGACACCACTGATGGTGCCGCCGAGGATGCCACCACTGATGATGGCAGCGCACGCACAGATGGCAGCCAACCGAAGAGGCAACGGAAGGACCGGCGCCCGAACGTGCTCGGCACCGTCAAGGAGGAATTTACTGAAGTGTCCTCCGAGGGGCATCCAACGGCGCCCAAAGCAATAGTCAAGGGGTATGCGGGACAGCTCGGGTGCATTCTCCGGAGCACCGTCTCGATCAACACCGAGAACCTAAGGCATCGTGACCGAGGGAATTTGTGCAACCTCCTCTTCACGAAGCTGCACGAACGATACAAGTTCCCCGGTGACTTCACAAACACACGCCTCTCAGGGAATAAAGTGAACAGTGCCGCCCTCACAATGATGAGCACGGCCCTGGCAACTTGGAGAGCCGCGGTGAAGAGAATGATTGAAAAAGGTGATAATTATGAGAAGATCAAGGAGAAAAATCCTTCGATCAACGAAGATGACTACCGGGAGTTCAAGATCAAGTGCGAGAGCAACGCAACCGTGGAATCAAGTCAGTGGGGGAAAGATATGCGGGACTTGAACTTAGGGGTCCACAAACTCGGCCCCGGCGGTTATAGAGTGGCGGAACCTATATGGGACAAGGAGGACGCGGAGCGTGCCGAGCAAGGCCTACCGCCCCTCTTCGAGAAATACCGTGACAAGCAGACCAGGAACTATGTCAGGGCCCGGTACAAGATTGACCCGGTAACCAAGGAGCTTACCACGGATCCGAAGACCAAGGCGCTTGAGCGTGTTCTGGTAAGGAATACACCCCCGCGTAATTAGCTCCATATGGTTGCATTCTAATTAATGAAGCCAAATTTCTAAATGGTTCACGTTCCTTCCGCAGGACACTGAAAGCAGTAGCGCGGGGTCGTCTCAGAGATCCCCTTTCGACACCCCTTTAAATAGGGCGTTGAACGTAATGAAAAACAAGGATAAGCTCAGTAAGCCGTCGTCAGCTGGTCGTGTGGCCGGCAAAGAATTGTCCACGAAATGGTCGGAATACTATACCGCTGGGCGAAAGGAGAGAAAGACCAGCTCGGAAAGCCAGGAGCGTGAGGTTCAACAACTCAAGGCAGTCGAAGAGCAAGTGCGATACCAACTGGGAGCGATGATCACCGCCATTATACCTACCTTGGTTTCTGGGCTACAGGCGTGGATGGCGGGCGGCCGACAGGGGCCGTCCCCAATTCCCAGCTTCACGGGCAGCAACTCGCGCAACGCGCCGACGGCGCCATTGGTGTCTCCGGCGGAGGCAGCATTGGTGTCTCCCGCGGCGGCGCCGGCACTGCAGCTTAATTTACCCGGGTGTGGGAAGAATACGCCGGCCGGCACCTTGGCAGCAAGCGGCCCCTCCGTCAATTGCACGCCCGCCGTTGCCGGTGCCTCGACATTAGCCGAGCTCGACGCCATCACGGTAACTAATTAAGCCTCTCGGCAGATGACTTCATCTCCTTGCCTTTGACTGGGCATCCCTGACGCCCTACATGTTTTCGCAGGGCGCCGCCGACGTTCCATGCACTCTCCTGCACTTCATGGACGGCGAGTTG
Organism: Triticum aestivum; assembly: GCF_018294505.1. Taxonomy (NCBI): domain Eukaryota; kingdom Viridiplantae; phylum Streptophyta; class Magnoliopsida; order Poales; family Poaceae; genus Triticum; species Triticum aestivum. Next base: position 599,658,609 of record NC_057814.1, read on the forward strand.
ATCGATATCGCCAAGGCCAGAATCGTTCAACCGGGCAACCGCCTGTTCCACGGTAATCCGATGCCACCCAACGTGTATAGGGTTCAACTAGTTCGGGTGCTGCGGGGCTGCGACGACTTTATACCTCCGTTTCGACCCTCTGGGGCCGACGAAGATGATGTGATGACCCTCAGCGCCTGCTTAAGCTGGCACCTGCTTTGGCCGAAGAGCCAGATTCGTTTGGGGACGGGGGACACCACTCCACAGACAACACCGCCAGTCGTGCCGGCGCCAAGCCATGGCAAGACCGCCGCAACGCTACCGGACATGCCGGACATGCATATGGCACAGGATTCGGACATGCATATGGCACAGGATCCGGACGACGACGACGATGACGACGGTACATTTACCAACGTCGATAAGTACTTCAACGAACATGGGTACGGTGACGAATTCTTGGGGCCTCCTTCTCAAGAACCCAACCCTGCAAAAGACGATCTAGCTGGTACCACGGAGAAACCCAAGTGCAACAGGCGTTGTCTGGCGTTCAGTTCTCAGGAGACGCCTCCAGCTGCCGCCTTCACCGAGCCTCAGATAGCCGAGGTGCGAAATATTATCAGCCCCAACACACTCAAGAAGGCGGTCTCTGAGTAGAACTCGCTCCCATTACAGCAGAAGAAGAAGGGACGGAAAAGAAAGACTAACAAGGGTGCGAGCCAGCCGGCACCGAGTACGATCCGTGCTCAGGACGGGCCACCTTCACCTAAGGATATCTCGAGGAGGGTGCATGTGGCGGGTAGGCCGATGCTACCGACTAATCTGCTCAATACTGCAACCGGTGCTATGCGGAGTCTGCATGATAGTGTTCTTTCTTTGGAGAAGCGGCGTCTCTCCGAGAATGATGTGGCATACCCGGTTTTCGTGGCCAAGGTGCCAGAGGGCAAGGGCTTTGTGGATAGCGCCATCGGGGGTACGATCGTCCTGCGGTTTGATGACATCTTCGCTATGTTTAACCTTCATCCGCTGCACTACACCTTCGTTCGGCTATTTTCGCTGAGTATGGAGATGCGGATCATTAGAGACAAGACCCCGGACATCGTGATAGTCGACCCCTTCTACATGCGTGCCAAGATCTTGGGCAGCGCTGGGGACCGGCAAGTCGCGAGTTCATACCTCGAAGGCGTCATTCTGGAATCCCAGATAAGGATAACTTCCTCGTGCCTTACTTTCCCGAGTAAGTCATCCCCTCACCACCCCGTAACATATGATTTCTTAGATTTCGATCGTTCTTTTTTTCTAACATTCCGTGTTTTGTGCAGTGACACACGTTGCACACTCATCCTCTTGAGCCCGAAATATTCCATGGCCACGTATTTCGACTCGGACCGTCAGTCGAAGAAAGACTACACAAATATCAAGAAAGTTCTTGATGATGTTCTCCCCGGCTACGCCAGATCTGGAGGCACCTTCAGCAGGCCAATTCGTAGGTACGGCAAGCACGTGTTCACCCACAATACGACGTTCCCCTACGTCAAGCAGCCGCCTGGCGGTCAGAAGGATGCCTACTACACCCTCCATCACATGCGGGCGATCGTACAGGACCATAATCACCTTCTGCTACCAAATAATCTCAAAGATTGGGCCGCAAGCTTGTCGGCAATCCAGGACGCGGACATCAGACAAGAATTCTTTCGCATCCAATCGGAGTTTGCGGAAATCATCCATCAAGATGTCCTTCGTACCTCGGGGCAGTTCTACCTCAGATATCAACCGTCCAACAGTGAGATAGAAACAACGCTACAAATGCAGGCTGACAACGCCCGCGATTTCATGACCATCACGACAGACGGCGGCTTCATCCACGCTCCGGTCCCTGAGTCGAGTCGAAAGTAGTGATGTTATGTAGTTCTGAAATATCGATTAGCTCATGTTGTAATTAAACTTTAATGAACTTGTATGTCTCTTTGGTTTGGACAGTCGTTCAACTTATATGAAATCGATGCTATTTATTAGTAGGACCATGAATCGTGCTATTAATGTCTTGCTTTTCTCTTCTGATCTTTTGTTACATACTTATATATTGCTTATGTATTGTCTGTGAATTACTACTAACGTTTTGTTTGGCTAGTGCATAGAGATGCCGTCGTATGTCGTGTACAAGGGTAAGGTTCCCGGAGTCTACGACGACTGGGAGGAGTGTCGGAGACAGGTTCACCGTTTCAGCGGTAACAGTTACAAAGGGTACACCACTAGGGCGGAGGCGGAAGCTAGATACGCGCGCTATCTAGCGGGAGAGAGGAGGGAGCGGAGGAGGAACCGGATGAAGACCAGTTTCATCGCAATGATGCTCATCGTGATGACCGCAGCTCTCTTCTATGTGATGGTAGTTTAGATGACCGATATCGACTTGTAATGTGAAGACAAACTCGCTACTCGCGGTCTCGAGACTTGTAATGTTCTAGATTTGTTCGGTCTTTTGAATTCGGAGACTAATATGATGAATTGTATTCGGAGACTAATCTTCTATTGTATTCGATAAATCTGTTGTTTATATGTTGTGTTGTCTATATTCTGTGCAGTAATATATTTCGTAACCTGTGCAAATATTAGAAAAGAAAAAAATTCCTAATATTCATACTAGTGGCGCACCACACTGCACTTTAGTGGCGCACTGCAATAAACACACTAGTGGCGCACTACCTAGAAATGCGCCATTAGTAACCCAGAGCACAAGGTAAATATGCCCCCCTGGGAGGCATAATAATGGCGCACCGTTTGACATACTAATGATGCATTCCCTGGTGCGTCACTATTGTCTGGTATACTAATGGCGCACCAGGGGTACGCCATTAGTATTAGTTATTAGTGGCGTGATGATAGTGGCGCACCTGTAGTGCGCCATTAATGGCCAAAACAGGTGCGCCACTAATTAGCCTTTTCCTAGTAGTGGTCCCCATGTCTAGACTCTAGAGAGGCTACCGGGCTCTAGCAGGTTTGGCAAATTTTCAGTTACTGTCTGGGGCGGATGTACCAAACATTAGCTACTGAACAGCCTTGTGCTAATCTCTACAAAAGTTCATGTTTTTTTGCATGTTCTGATTTTGCCAAATATTGGTTGCCGCCAACTCATTCAGTAGCCAGATTTTAACTCCAAACCAAGCGCGCCCTACAACTGCCTGTACTCTCCTTATTCTCCGCCCCCAACGTTCTTGTACCGCAGCCAAAGTGGGCCGGCCATGAGCCCTTGATGGCTGCGGAAACAAGTTGTCAGCTTCTTTTTATGTTTTTAGGCCAGTTTTTTTTATAAACTCTGTGAAACAGGTTGGTGTTTTATTTTTTTAGAGCATCCATGTCACACGGGGCTAAGAAGAGGAAATTGAGGAGTGCCAAAAGTTTTGGTTCCCTATGTCTGAAGCAGTCTGGTACCAGCCGGCGTGATTGCATTACCATTATCTACTGTCCTTGCAAGGACACATTCTTTAGCACTTGAGCCAATCATTTCTCTCATCGGTAACGCCTACCCACTTCGGGTGATGTAGATGCTCTAAAAGCACCATGGTTCAAAAAAGAAGAGAACATGTGTCAGCACTCGAGACAAGTACTGTCGGTACTCTTGTTGTATAATAGGGAAGCTAGAGGTCTTATGTGTAAAAGTGAAGCTCGGTAAATATCTGTACTGAGGATGAATGGATGAGGTTGCCCCGACCAGAAATTCTAGTGTCTTCCCCTTCTCTCACCTTCGACTCCTCTCTGATGAGGTGTGTGTTCAACAACATGGCATCAGAGCGGGGTGGCTAGGGGGCCTAATTTGCGGTGGTGGACAGCTGAATCGGGGCTGGGTTGGTCGGCTGTGGTGGAGGAGTGTGACTGGCGGCAGTTGAGGCGCAGCGCTGGTCAGCAAGGGCGCGTCGGACATCAACAGGCAACGAGGTTCAGCCGCTGCGGTGACTCGATTTGAGCATTCCCTTCGTTGCTGGAGCTGAACAGGTCAGGCATTTGGGTACTCGGGCTGAGGTGTGTGCTGGGTGTGGAGGAACTGAAGGTATGGCAGGCAATGAAAATGCCCCAGCAGGAGTCACAGCGGGGGAGTTTGCTGCTGTTTTGCAGGCGATGGATGAGAAGTATCGGGTGTTGTTTGATGCAATTAACAAGCAAGCAGGGAACTCAAGATCAGAAGTGAAGATAAAAGAAGAGGTGCATCCTTTGCAAATGCCCCATGTAAAATTAGAAGGGCCTGAGAGTTATGTGAGTTGGGCAGAGCATACAGAGACCATTTTTAGGAAGCTTGAAGGTTATATTTTAGGCATGGTGGAGAAGCCTGCAGATGAGAGTTCCAAAGAAGGCCAGAAGTGGAAGGCGACAAATGCACTTGTGAAGGCCTGGTTACTGAGCTCAGTATCACCTCAGATCGCTAAGCAAATTGAAAGGATTAAAGAAGCTTCTGAAATCTGGAGATTATTGAAAGGGACATTCTCAGGAGTAGGAAATGAAATGCTTGCTTGCAAGATTCAGAAGGAGTTGCAGGACCTGAGTCAAGGCGAGAAGACAGTGGTTGACTATGTTTCTGAGCTGAAATGACTTCGGAGCGATTTGGATTACTAGCCGTCGACCCGTGCATTCGCACGGGGCAAGCCTATCAAAGTGAGTGCTGATTAGAACTTTATGTCCGCACTCAATTTAAAATCATTGGGTGCCTTTCTTGGACCATGGTTCATTATTTCACACTCTTTGATAAATTATGCTAACAATTGTACACAAATATAATTTGCTGGCAATGTTATAAATTGTACAAACAAATTACTATTCAAAAATTGAATATAAAAATGTCATTCTTGTTAAATAATACACCACATTATTGAAAAAAAATCTGATATCTATGTCTTCAGTCTCAAACACTAAGCAATTTGCCTTTCTAGAATGTTTTTAATTAACAGATCATTTTTGCTGCTCCAACACTATTGAAGTTGTCGGTACAGATCACTTCCCTCTAGTTTGTAGTGCTCATGTAATAAAGTGTGTGATAACATCTTCACCAGTTTGTTTAGTCTTATCTTCTCTGGCCATATATCTTGGCTGCATATGGCAACAGTAAAAGTCTTCACCTGTTGCGTGTTGGGACACCCAATTCACAACCCAATGTCTAAAATTTCGTAAATTCCATGACTTGCGTGTGCTCCATTGACCTGTCCTACATATGTAGCTAATACAACGATGTCTTATTATAGCTGAAGCTCTGTTAATATATTACCAAAGTTGTAAATCATGTTTACAGTTACCATGTACATACTTCCACCGTTTGAATAACTATTGATGCTTATCTGAAACTCGTAAGCAAAATATTTAGTATTCTTTCACTTTTTCCAAGAATGAAAGTAATTGCCAACAAAATCTAAATATTCACGATCATGGTTGTCACCATTGTTGGATCTGTGGCACAAACTTGTCTACGTTGTGCCTTTTACAACACCATATCATGTTGTCCTGTATTCTTGCGACGGCCATGCGACGATCTGAGAATATATATTTCTTGTCAAGTCATGTTCATAAAATTTTTTTAGAATTTTTTTATAGAAAAGGAGGATGACCCCCGGCCTCTGCATCTGGGAGATGCATACAGCCACTTTATTAATTATTTTCGAGGACCTTACAAAGTATTATAGACAATATTCCTCAAACCACCATCTCGGCAACATATGCCGCTACTCTTATCCATATGATGAAGGGATGCTAGTTGGGCCACTACCCAAACCACTCACCTAAACCTAACATCAAAAGCCGGAAGCCCCAGCCGAGCCACATACCGGGTCTGGGGCACAATCCGGTCAGACACACTCTTGTGTCGTCGCAGCCATCTTCCACAGGTCCATCTTCAGAATATATTAAGTCTTCTACCTTGTGTAGGCCACTCCGCCATCGACGTCACCATGTCGCCAGACAGCTACCTCCTCCTACGCGAGTCCATCTCCGCGCATTGGGCGGCGAGCCTCCACAGCGCCATGCCGCCGATCTTCACCGCCATCAATGAGTGAGATGAAGTACCGCTCCACCACGGCATGTACAAGGTGAGGAAGGGCGAGGTCCCCATCGGAGACACGGCCGGAAGAGAAGCACCGCAGCCACGAGAACTGCCCGTAGGTGCGACGCGGTAGATCAGACGGGCCGCCACCAGGAACCAGACAAGCTCGCCATGCACACCCAGCATCCCCATGCCCAAGTTGGCGCCTTCAAGAAGGTGACGACGCTGTGGCGCCGCTGCCGCTTAGCCACCGGAGCTAGGGTTTTCACCCGGGCGCAGGGGAAGGGGGGAGGCAGGGGAGGTTTAGCCTCGGCGCCGCCACCGAGGAGGGAATGGCGTCCGGGACGCCATCGACGCCGTGACCGCCACCGGCGGCCAAGGGTTTCCCCCGGCCAAGCACCCTGCCGCCACCTTCGAACCAGCCACAACATCAGCAGACGCGAGCACGCCGGAGATCCAGGCCGGCCGGAGGTCATGCATCACGAGCGGACCAGATCGCCTCCAATCTAACGAGGGGAGCCCGGGGCCTCCCCGCGCCATGACCAGCGCCCACCGGGACCTCGCTGCCCGCGCAGCCGAGGGGATCCGGCCTACCTCACCGACGAGCACTCCCCGCCGCCGGAGGAGCGCCGTCCGCACCAGTGAGGCCGCCGCCTCAGATCAGCCGGCGCGGATCTGACCAGCACAAGCTCCGTCGCGAAGAACGCCGCGCCGCCACCGGCCCGCGCGCTCCACCGTGCCGCCACCGGCCAGCAGGCCGCGCCGCCCCGCACCGAAACCACCAGCGCGCGCCACCCGACGCGCCGGCCGCCGAGCTCCGCCGCCGCGCCCGAAGAAGCAGCCCCCCGCGGCCCCTGTTCCAGGCGAGGGCAAACGAGATGCCGCCGCCGCCGGCACCGCGCAGGCTTTGCCCGGCGGCGCCCGCCGGCGGCGGCGGGAGGAGAGGAAGGAGGTGGGGGCTGGGTTCGGCGGCGGCTAGGGTTGGGCACCCGGGTCGCCCGCGGGGGGGGCGACACGGGGCAAAACCCAATCAACCTGACAAAATTGATGTCAAAGTGTCTCTGTCATGTCCAGTTCCAAGTCATGTTCATAAATACCTTGTACAGGTTTCCCCCATGTTCTTTCTTTCTCAAAACCATGTGCAACGGTATCCTACAACAATCATGATGAAGTTAGACTATATATTTGTCCACTATTAAAACCTCTAATAGTCGACTGATGATGAGAAACATTTGCTCATGTTCTTCAATAACAAAATCATGGCACTTTAATAAGAAAAAAAAAAGAACACACAACTTTCTATTTCATCGATATCTAGTATCCATCCGCCGGTCAAAAAAATTGCAGGACAAATATTTGTCAAAATGTAACGTTCTCCAGATCAAACCTATTCCTGGACTCTGAACCATCACTTGATGCACCTCGGCCATGACAGAGGCGCACATCAGGATGGTTGAAACAAACTGCTTGTATGCCTTTTCGTGTAACATTTTCTCCATGTACGTCAAGGTTAGTCATGATCAATTGATTGTATAGGTTAGTAATTATAGAAGAATACTAATAAGAATTCTATGTTCAAACCTTCGAAGTGAGAACAATGAATCTAGGAAGAAGAAATAACATCTGGTAGATCGAATAGCTGAAAATCTGACAAAGTTCTGAAGGATAACATATCATGTGCTTTTACCACTTTTCATATTCCGTTTTTTCTTCCATGTTAGATTTTATATCATGCATATACGGTGCAACCAATCCATCTCTTACATTACTCTTTTCAGTATCATCATGGTCACAAAGATTTTAGATGGATTCCACTTCCATGTGGTCAAAGATAAATGTGACGGTGGAAGATATATATATCGGTACAAATATATGATTGCGCCAATCAATACCAATCTATCGGCATCAGACGTTCTAGCCTGTTGATCACGTTTCATCGCTATACACATATAGGCATGCATCAATGACGTGCATGATGTTTATGCTATAGAGATGAATGTGAGACCATCGTCGGCAATTCAAGCTTCTTGACGCCACACATTTCCATGCTGTAGGCAATGAAGCTACTCCTGCTCGAACACCCAGCAACTGCTACAGCCCAAGAGAAACTGAGATCCGGCAACTCACTCAGAGAGAGCATTAAGGCATTAGATTATGGACGTGGCTAGCGGGCGCCCGTGCGCTCGGTGGTGGGATTGAGCGCTCTTCCAAATATGGAAAGAGCAGCTGACGTGCACGACATAGTTCATTAAAAAAGAAATATCGTCTCACGTGCATTTATTTGTGGTTCCAAAATATTAAAAACCTGTAACTTTTGATTTAAGCGTCGAAATTCAATTTCGTTTTCACAGCTAGGTTTCTCGCGACGAGATCTTCAAAACTAGATCTCATATAGATAGGTTTCGTCGAACTTTTTTTCGAGGCAACTTTGGGTACGATTGTGGCAACTTTAGTGATATAGGAAAGCAACTTTATTTTTTTGTCTAGTAGGACTGCCTATTAGGTTGGTTTGTGTAAAAATAAGAAAATTACACAAAACATGATGTACCTTTAATGCTACAGATAAGTAACTTCATTGCACTATGTGTATCAATGAATTTTGCTAACATTATCATGACTTGCCTATCATGGTTGCTCAGTTGCCTACCATGGATATTCAGTTGTCTATCATAGATGCCCAGTTGCCTATAATACTACGAAATTGGCCTAATTGATGTCCAGTTACCTGCTATTGATAATTAGTTACCTACCATTGCTGCTTAGTTGTCTAACTTTACAAATTAGTGACCTACAATATTATAAGGTTGCTTATCATTGTTTTTCCAAGTTGCCTAAAACACTATGAAGTTGCCTATCAGTGATGCTCAGTTAACTGGCATTACTATTTCAATTGCCTACAATTCATTAATAAGTTGTCTGTCAATGTTGCTAAGTTGCCTATATGGAACTAAGTTGCTTATTACCACACTGAAAAAGTATTGTATGCAACTCAGGATAATGTTATCCTACTAACTAGTCATGGCAGGCAACTTAGGATGATGTTAGGCTACCTCAAAAAGTATGTTTCCTATAGTACTATCAACTTGGAGATGAAGCTAGTTATGGTACAATACTTGTGTTATGCACTCGAGTGCCTCACAAAAATGTTAGCAACTTTTGGGTGTATTTATCAACTCTAGTGCACTCACCAGACAACTCATGTGTACTCTGACTTGGTATCTAAAAAAAAAGAAACCACATATGAAAAGTCTAAGTTCATCATTGATGGGGCTATTGGAGGTAAAACAAGTACAATAACTTTAAGATCGTTATGCACTCGAGTATCACATAAAAGTTAGCAACTTTTGGGGTGTTCTTGTGCAACTCTAGTGCATTCAACAAATAACTCACGTGTGTTTTCCATCATTATCAGGAAATTTCAATGATTTTTGTGGGCAACTCATGCCAAAATTATGAACAACTTGTGTAGGTTTGCAGGCAACTGTCTAATGCACCCCCTATAATACTTCTAATCACCCCCTATGCAAATTCTCATATGTCCCTACTTATGCAACCAGTCAAAACCCGCGACTTGGCTAGCCAACACCTGCGCGCTCAGTGGGCAGACTCCCCAGAAAAGGAAAAAAAAGGCTATCATACCATCCACCCCCACATAGTTTCAAAATTTGAAATCATGATAGGCAACTTATATCCGACAGAACTTTTCAACATTGTAGGCAACTTAGGTCCCTTGATGGACAACTTCCATAGTATTTTAGGCAATAGGGGATTTAGGAAACTTCATAGCAATAAGGCAACTTGTTTTCTGAGGCAGACAACTTAGAAACCATGTTAGACAACTTTCCACTCTACGGTAAGCAACTTTCACAATATCGTAGGCAACTAAACTATCTACAACTTAGTTTTCGATGTATGCAACTTAGCAACTAAGGTAACCATCTATTAGACTGCTGCACACAACTATTAGTAGGCTAGTAGATGAATTTACTAATACACGACACAATTCATCTAACATCGAAGTTGCTCTTGTTTAGCACTAAAGTTGTCTCATTTAGCATCAAAGTTGCTTTACAAAAAACATCAAAACATTTTCATATGGGGTCTAGTTTTGAAGGGTTCGTCATGAGGAACCCAATGGTGAAAACAGATCATAATTCTAACACGTGGTCTGAAAGTTATAGCTTTTTAAATCTTCTCATACTGGAATTAATGCATGTTACGTCATCGTTGGGTTCATATGGTTGGTCGGACGAGTTGAAGAAAAATTGATGTACTATAGTAGAGGAATCTTTCCATATATGGACAACTTAGAATGATGTTAAGCTACTCACTAGTCATGGAAGGTAACTTACGATATTATTAGCCTACCTCGAAAACTAAGTTGCTTATAATTCTATCAACACTAGTAGAAAACAGGGCTTAGGTCACAGGGCAATTTTCACATTAGACCCGGTTCAGTCACGAACCGGGACTAATGTGAGCATTGGTCCCGATTCGTGCGGCCAGGGGCCTGCCGGGCCTCATGGGGGCATTGGTCCCGGTTCGTCCGGACCCTTTGGTCCCGGTTGGTGGGACAAACCGGGACCAATGGGCCACGCTCCTGGCCCACCACCCTTTAGTCCCGCTTCATACCACAAACCGGGACTAAAGGGCTGGTCCTAGTTGCGGCCAGTGTTTAGTCCCACCTCGCCAACCGAAGGGCGCTCACACCAGTTTATAAGCCCGTCCCTCTATGCCTTGTTGAGCTTCTCTTAAAGTGAAAATAGATGCCATTATACAGGGAATTTCACCTAAATTCACAGTAAATTTAATTTACTGTGAATTTAGGTTTAATTTTCTCTATAAGCGCATCTATGTTCATTTTTTTATATTTATAAAATAAATAAACCTTAATAAAATAAAATAAAATAAACTATAGTAACTACAATAAATAAACCTTAATAAATTAAGTAAAAATAGCAGCAGTAAAATAAATAAAAATAGCAGCAGTAAAATAAATAAAAATAAAATAATTAAAGTAAAATACATAAGTAATTAGAAATAAAATAAATAAGTTTTTTGTTGTAAGTAGAAACAAAACAAAACAAATAAAGCAAAAGAGAAAAAAAAACACGTCCCTCTCTGCCTTGTTGAGCTCCTCTCAAAATGAAAATAGATGCCCTGATACAGGGAATTTGGCCTAAATTCAGAGTGAGTTTCTCTGAAATTCATAGAAATTTATTATGAATTTAGGTTGAATGTTCTCTATAAGCGCATCTATGCTCCTTTTTTTATGTTGGGGTTGGCGATCTTTACACACTTTTTGTGTGTTGAATATGCACCATTCAAAATCAGTCTCTGCTTTGAATGGTGCATTTTGAACACACAAAAAGTCAGGAGTTCAAATAAGTTTTAAAAAATGAAATCCCTTTGTAACAGACGAGTTTCCGTATGAAATCCTGCTACTTTGAAACAGATTGTTCGTTTTGTACACGAAGTGCATCCAGTTTTTGCCGTAGCCCTCTCAACTTTCTTGCACATGCTATGTGGATGAAATGATGATACCATGCCAACTTTTAACCTTTTCAGAGTTCATTTGAAATGCTTTTCAATTTTAGGGTCTTATAGCTCAAAATAATTAGTACATGCATGAAAAATAACAAATGAAGTCAGAAAGGATTGAAAAATGATGATGTGGCTTTGAATGGTGCATTTTGAACACACAAAAAGTCAGGAGTTCAAATATGTTTTAAAAATGAAATCCCTTTGTAACAGACGAGTTTCCGGATGAAATCCTGATACTTTGAAAGAGATTGTCGTTTTGTACACGAAGTGCATCCAGTTTTTGCCGTAACCCTCTCAACTTTCTTGCACATGCTATGTGGATGAAATGATGATACCATGCCAACTTTCAACCTTTTCAGAGTTCATTTGAAATGCTTTTCAATTTTAGGGTCTTATAGCTCAAAATAATTAGTAAATGCATGAAAAATAACAAATGAAGTCAGAAAGGATTGAAAAATGATGATGTGGCTTTGAATGGTGCATTTTGAACACACAAAAAGTCAGGAGTTCAAATAAGTTTTAAAAAATGAAATCCCTTTGTAACAGACGAGTTTCCGGATGAAATCCTGATACTTTGAAAGAGATTGTCCGTTTTGTACACGAAGTGCATCCAGTTTTTGCCGTAACCCTCTCAACTTTCTTGCACATGCTATGTGGATGAAATGATGATACCATGCCAACTTTCAACCTTTTCAGAGTTCATTTGAAATGCTTTTCAATTTTAGGGTCTTATAGCTCAAAATAATTAGTAAATGCATGAAAAATAACAAATGAAGTCAGAAAGGATTGAAAAATGATGATGTGGCTTTGAATGGTGCATTTTGAACACACAAAAAGTCAGGAGTTCAAATAAGTTTTAAAAAATGAAATCCCTTTGTAACAGACGAGTTTCCGGATGAAATCCTGATACTTTGAAAGAGATTGTCCGTTTTGTACACGAAGTGCATCCAGTTTTTGCCGTAACCCTCTCAACTTTCTTGCACATGCTATGTGGATAAATGATGATATCATGCCAACTTTCAACCTTTTCAGAGTTCATTTGAAATGCTTTTCAATTTTAGGGTCTTATAGCTCAAAATAATTAGTAAATGCATGAAAAATAACAAATGAAGTCAGAAAGGATTGAAAAATGATGATGTGGCTTTGAATGGTGCATTTTGAACACACAAAAAGTCAGGAGTTCAAATAAGTATTAAAAATGAAATCCCTTTGTAACAGACGAGTTTCCGGATGAAATCCTGATACTTTGAAAGAGATTGTCCGTTTTGTACACGAAGTGCATCCAGTATTTGCCGTAACCCTCTCAACTTTCTTGCACATGCTATGTGGATGAAATGATGATACCATGCCAACTTTCAACCTTTTCAGAGTTCATTTGAAATGCTTTTCAATTTTAGGGTCTTATAGCTCAAAATAATTAGTAAATGCATGAAAAATAACAAATGAAGTCAGAAAGGATTGAAAAATGATGATGTGGCTTTGAATGGTGCATTTTAAACACACAAAAAGTCAGGAGTTCAAATAAGTTTTAAAAAATGAAATCCTGATACTTTGAAAGAGATTGTCCGTTTTGTACACGAAGTGCATCCAGTTTTTGCCGTAACCCTCTCAACTTTCTTGAACATGCTATGTGGATGAAATGATGATACCATGCAAACTTTCAACCTTTTCAGAGTTCATTTGATATGCTTTTATAAACTCTAATAGCAAAAGGAATCAACTAAAAAGCTTTTATAAACCTCTAGTATTTTCGTAAAGAATTAAATTTAAACTATTCAAATTTGGAAACTAATGGAGTAACAGAAAGTTTATAATTATTCTGAGTTAAAAGCAAAAAGAATAAAAAATAAAGCAAAAATCAAAAGAAAATAAATAATTCAAAAAACAAAAAAATACTGGAAAAAATAAAAAAATGCCGCCTAATGGGCCACACGGCCTGCATACGACTAGAAACCCATCTGCACATGGGCCATGATGCAGTCCCGCAAGCCCAATAGGCCCAACATGGCAGTGACAAGGGTAGGCATGTAATGCCTGCATATTAGAGAGGAGCTCAGCACCTGAGCTGCAACGCAGCTTATAAACAGGTGCTGAGCTCTCTCAGCTAGCGAGGTGGGACTAAACTTCCCACCACACCGCGCCAGCACATTAGTCCCGGTTGGTGGCTCCAACCGGAACCAATGCTCCCCTTTGGTCCCGGTTGGTGCCACCAACCGGGACCAAAGCCCTCTGCTTCCCGCCCTTTGGGCTGGTGAAAAGAGGCCTTTGGTCCCGGTTGGTGCCACTAACCGGGACTAAAGGGTGGGTATTGGTTCCGGTTTGTGCGTTGAACCGGGACCAAAGCCTTTGCTATATAAGCCAGCACTTAGGAAATTTTCAGATTTCCATCGCCAGTTTCCCCCCGCCCGACGACGCCGCGAGCTCGATCTACGCCGCCAGGCTGCCCCGCCGCCGTCGCCGTCGCCCGTGCCCCCGAGCCCACGCCATCGCCCGTCGCCGTCATCCTCCGCCCCCCGCCGCCGTCGCCGTCGGCCTCCGCCGCGCGCCCCCGAGCCCTCGCCCGTACGTCACCGTCGCCCTCCGGCCCCGGCCCGCCACGGTCGCCGTCGCCCGCCGCCACCCACGTCGTCGCCCTCCGCCGCCCACGCCGTCGCCCTCCGTCGCCCGATGTGAGCCGCCGCCACGCCACGGCTCTGTTTATTTTTTTTCATATAATTTGTATTATTTTTTTGTTCATTGCATTTTTTCATATATATAATGTATATATATATATATATATATATGTATGTATGTGGTAGCTATATGATGAATGGATGTGGCTATGTATGTATGAATATAATGTTCATACAAATTTTTTGTTTATATACGTTTTTTTCATATATGTATTAATTTTTTATTGAGGTTAATTATTAGTACATATCGATTTTAGGTTAGTGCTTAGTAGTTGAACTAGTTGATTAATTAATAGAACTATTTTATTAAATTTTACTATATATAGAAGTAGTTTATTTTTAGTAAGAACTACTTTATTTTATTTATTTATAGTAAGTGCTTTAGTAGTTGAACTAGTTGATTAATTAATAAAACTACTTTATTTTATTTATAGTAAGTGCTTAATTAGTAGTTGAACTAGTTGATTTAACAAAACTAGTTTATTTTACTATAGAAGTAGTTTATTTTTAGCAAGGAAATTAATAGAACTAGTTTGTTTTTTTAGTTAAAGCAATTATTCCCGCATCGACGTCGACGATGCCTATCCCGCATCCTCGTCGTCGACTCGGCGGAGGAGGCCGGCTTGATCAGAGGGGCCATGTCCGGGACTGGGCTCCGCCGGGCTGGTTTTGGGAGGTGCTACCTTCCGGTGGGCGTAGGTTGGTGAGGAACCAGCCCGTCGTTGACCCGATCCTTGTTTGGTGGCGCTCGCGTGGGCCAGTGACGGTGCCGAGGCTTCCGGACACCGCGGAGGTGGTACGTCACCGTGTCAGCGAGGAGGACCAGCACGTCCGTCGCTACATGGTTGCGTTGGAGGGCAGGTTCGACAATACCTGGCAGGTTCTTCAGGGATCTCACTGGAGCTATGATCCTGTGATGGTTCCGTCCCTTTGGGTGTCCACCGCCCGCGCCGATACCCGTCGGGCGCTACTGTTCTAGCTGTACTAGCGATGCTATATGTATGATAGTATTCGAGGTGTATTAGTGATAATATTCGACGATGTACGGACGCATGGAGATGATGTAGTTTTGCTTATAATTGAATGCATCCTAATTTGAATACTACTTTATTTTGTGATTTGATTTTGCTTATTGAATGCTCAAAGTGGAAAACTACTCCGATCCTACTTTGAATGCTAAAATTGGAGAGCACTATGATTAGTTGATAGCTTATAGGGTTTTTGTTTTCGCAGAAATCTAGGAGCCCCCGGCCCCTCCATCATCCCCGCCGTCGTCCCCGTCACCGCCCCCTCCGACATCGAGGTGAGACCAGCCAAATCCTCTTTTAGAAAGATAATTAAACGATATTTCGGGTTGACTGTAAGTCTGTCGAGTCTCCACCATATATGAGAGGACGAAGAATCCCGACTGTTGTCGTGGGGGTAGCTTCTCCTTCGTTCCCGTGTGCTAGACAATTTGGTGTAATGCACTCGAGAACGAAAGGAGGAGCTACCATCACCGACGGTCGCAAATGTCAGAGAGGAATCAGTGAGGGAGAGTTCCACCATATATATATGAGAGGACGAAGAATCCCGACTGTTGTCGTGGGGGTCGCTTCTTCCTTTGTTCCCGTGTGCTAGACATTTTGGTGTAATGCACACGGGGACAAATGGAGGAGCGACCATCACCAACGGTCGAATGTATACACCACGTGAGCTGAGAGTTTTCAAGAAAAGACTCGACAAACCGATAGTCAACCCGTGATGAATAATAATGATCTAACTTAGGTTTTTTAGTACATATATTTAATTGTAGATGTTTAATATTTGAATTATGAACATAGGAAATGTCGTACTCGGACGACGAAAGTCTCCCGGGGGAGTGCGACTGGTGCCACGACGACCGAGGTCAGTGCGACAGGCCTCACCTGGACGAAGATCGGCGCTTCAGTATTAAGCTGGAGGAGACCTTCGATGTTGAAACGGTACGCAACGACGACAAGTGTTATTTTTTCGTAATTAAGCACGACTTCAACTATTTCAACGTGTACTTTTCATCTTTTACAATTCGGCTAGCTTATCCCATGCCATGCAAGACGCTACGTCTTGGAGAGGATGGGTTTTGAAGACCATGAAAGTATGGAAACAAAGAAAATTCACCTAAGGACCCATCATGATATAGATTTTGAAGTAAAGCTGTATAATTCTGAGAGCGTAACCCATTTTGGTTGCAAAAATTGGGAAGCATTTTGCAAGATGTATGGTTTTGATGAGGGTATGCTTGTCACCATGGATCTTGGTGATCCTGACATCGAGCAAGACAATATGGACATTTGGGTCCTTGTTGATACGCCTCCAATTCTACCGCTATGTGAGTTTCTCAAACATAGTTATTAGCTAATTTATATTGTTCATTTCAAAATAGTTGACAGCTTATTTTCATTGACAGCTTATTTTGATTGTTCAAACAATGTGCGGAACATGGTAGACAGAACCTACTACACCGATGGCTCTGAGTTAACTTATAAGGAGAAAACTCATCTGGTCAGATTTTGTACTGATCTTGAGAATTACAATATCTACAATCAAGCTCGTCAACATTATGGTCAATACGTGCCACTAGTGCACGTGTTGAACTACGGTAACTACTATGGAGATACCCTGGTAAGATTTCTTACTATTACGACATCCGTGCATATTTTGCATAGTTCTAAAACTAGTACATCATTGCTAACTATGAAGTTATTACTATGTTTTTCAACAGATAATCCCAGAGGATTGTGTGCCTCATTTGATGTATCAGAATGGTAGGCTTGATGTTTTGAATATACAACCAGGTCATCCTACGAATCTCAACTGTCCATACCGGATTTCTAAAAGAAGTGGAGACATGCAAATCAAAGAATGGAAAAAATGTATGGACAGTCACAAGGAGGTTCTTGGAAGCAAAAGGAAGCGAAGCGCAAGAATTGGAGACAGGATGATCTTCATTCTCCATAATGGAGAGTCAGGGTCTATATTGTTTTATACTATTTTACCTTAAAGAGGGTATTTCGGTCCTACCTAATACTGATGATCATGTGCTAAGAACAATTAAGTAGGGTTGGTTCGATGACTGTGAGGATGATGATCGTATGACTTGTTATTAATAACGAGTAGAAGTTGTATGATGATGATTAGTAGGACTTGTTATTATATATGATGATGCATGATGCGCGCATGAAGAGTTATTATATATCAGCGAGTGAAATGAACATGGATTGGATTGAAATGAAGGCAACATGCATGTGGTGCGTGTCGAAAGTAGTACAATCCAAACTTGATCAAGTTAGGATTAGTATTACTTTCGACATGCACCACATGTTGCCTTCACTTCAATCTAAGCCATGTTTAGGCATAGCAGTACGTAGCGTTGGTAAACCAAGCACGGAAATATAAGAGAGGACACTTCTCTCTAATAGCTACCTAATAACAACCTAAATTAATCCCCCAAAACCCCCTAAACCCCCCCCCCTTTCAAAAAAAACAAAAACCCCAGCCCCTGAAATGCTGACGCGTGGATGCCTATTGGTCCCGGTTGGTGTCACCAACCGGGACCAAAGGCCCTCCGTCCTGGGCTGGCCGCAGCGGCCACGTGGAGGACCTTCTGTCCCGGTTCGTGTAAGAACCGGAACTAAAGGCCAAGGGCATTAGTAACGACCTTTTAGTCCCGGTTCACAAACCGGGACAGAAGGCCCTCACGAACCGGGACAATAGGCCCTTTTTCTACTAGTGCAACTTGGAGGCGAAGCTAGTTATGGTAGAACGCTTGCTAGTTATGATGAAAACTTAGAGGTGAAGCTAATTAACCTGGTAGTATGGTAACCAGCTTTGAAGGAATTTTTGATAATAGACAATCATACTACACAGACTAACACGAAGTTGCCTCTCTATAGAACTAAAGTTGCTTCTTTAGTATCCAAAGTTGCTCGGAAAAAAAAGTTAGTCAAAACATACTCATGACATCTAGTTTTGAAGAACTCGTCACGAGGAACCTAGCGGTGAAAACAGATCTTAATTTCGATACTCGGTTCAAAGTTATATATTTTTAAAAATCTAAAACACACATTAAATGCATGCACGTGGGATCTTGGTAAGAAAATCACGGGGAAGTGTGCAAGGATACGGTGGGGGACCAGGTGCTTTTCATGTGAGTTAATCCTCTCTATGGGCCCTGAGATTAGGTGGGTTTAATTGCACTATGCATTAGTGATCGTGTGGGGAAGGAGATTGGGGAGACACGAGCGTGCGCTCGAGACAACCAAAAAGCGCAGCTGCGCGTTTAAGTATTTAGGTTAGATTATTACTACTACTGGTAGGGAACAAAGTTTGTAATTTAAAGGACAGATTGTGATAATATATGCCATAAATTGTACTGTATATTATATTTTTATAAATTTATATAGTGTACCCTCAGTGGAGCAACCAACATACTCTACATGCTTATATATACACCTGAATCTCTGCATTGCACAATCTAAATTACTATGTACATTCTGAATATCATTTGCATATAATAGAAGATTTCATACCTCAACCTGTATCTATGAAGCTCCTCGTTTTCCTGGTCTATTGAATGGGACAGAAGCAGTCGCGCCTTGCGGAACAAAGCACCCCGTAGCGCTTCTTTGAACAATCCCAGGTTATCTGCAGTCTCCATGCATTATGGCGTCCAGAGCGCTAGGCCAACAGTGTTATTGCTTTCTCAGGATATAAATTGTATTATATAGTGTACATACCATTCTGTGAAAAAGAACGGAATATAATACGGCACTAAGTTATAAAAAAACTCGAAAAAGAGAATAAAACCATAAGAAGTGAAACATCTCATACCCTCTTGAGCGCTCTCAATCTTCAAAGCGGTTTTCTTGGGACTGCATCATAGGCTGCTTCTGTCCATCGCTGATGTGCACGATGCAGAACCCAAAAAGCATGCACATAGGTCTGGTAATCTGGAGTTGGACTCCATAACATGCTCTGCTCTCCAACGATTACGGAGAATCTTCTCATGGAGTGGCATGCAGCGGCATACAGGGTATATTCTCATCATGCCGGCCTTACCAAAGCCTTCTTCTATGTCACAACGGCCTGCCCCTAACTCACTTTGATGTGGGTTGATTTAATTGACCATCTGATGCGTCTGTGTGTGCTTGATTGGTTTTTATAGTCGATCAGAGGCCATCAGTACTCCTTGAGCAGAAGCAACACAAATCAATTAGAGGCTTAGGGAGCGGGATGGCAGCGAGATCGAACCTTCAACGATCTCTTCCAACTTTCTGGCTGGCCTTGAAGTTAGTGTACGGAAATAATCAGGCTTAAGCAGGAATTGTAATGTAGTTAAGGGTTCATCTTACCTGAACCTGTTGGCGGATGGTCCGAGCAACCCCATCGGCTCAGCAAGAACTCTGGGCGGGGTTGAACCTAACTTGATGAAAGCTCGAATGTCTGGTTTTCTTTCCTCACACTGTTGCTTTCAGATAGATCTAAACCTGATTACCAAAGATCATTAAATGCAATCTTGTCTCCCCAACCCGGTTACTCAAAACAGTAGCTGCACGCGGTGGTACAACAAAGCAGTCTAATAGACTTTGCTTCCATGGTGTGATCCTTTAGTTGCATTTATACCTTATAAAGGCAGCCTTTGATTGATGTAAAGAGCTGGCACGAACTCACGAAATATACTGATCTCAACTGGCTGGACACGCACGTACAGCAACAGCAAGCAGTTGGATTGATGTTTGGCCGTATGCATCACTCTGATGCAGAGGCCGGGGAGATCCCCCTTTTCGAAAAAAAACATACAACACACGCACGTGAGAGAATTTGGCGAGTTTATAGGGTCCAACGAAACCAATCTGGAGCTGGCCATGATGAAGGTGCTGCTGAAGACCTTGGTAAAAATCCCCAAACATGTAGCTAGAGGGTGGAGCTCGAGGGGACATCCCTAGCATATACGTGGAGGTCGCTGGTCGCTGTCGGGGCTTCCGATCCAATCGGGGGAGATAAATTTTTTAATAAACTGGACATTGCCGATAGAACTTGGATGTTGGGGACGTCATGGAGGGGAGATTCAGTAGCCGGAGACTTCAAAAAGTACGGCTGATGCTGCAGCTTTGTTGGATGCGAGAGCAGAAGAGGTGGAGGAGGGTTGGGGAAGACGCATCGGCAGATCGGGCAAAGGGAGACCAATTGTAATTTGCTCCTTCGTGAGGAGGAAGGAGAGAAGGAGAGGACGTTTGGATTATCTGGTTGAGGGAATGGTGATTTATCACGATCTGTTGTTTCATCCAATGGTTGTAGATGGATCTATAGATGGCGGTTAGTTTTAGGACCCAGACGTGATACAATTACATGGGTTGATCTACACCGTAATAACATGGTCCCACCAGATTAATGGCTGTTAATTACTGATTAACGTGGTAATTTCTAGGGAGTCCAAAATTAGTATAGGTATATATATATATATATATATATATATATATATATATATATATAGAGGTATAGAGGTATAGCGTTAATTTCTAGGGAGTCCAAAATTAGTATAGGTATAGAGGTATAGATAGATAGATAGATAGATTATGATCCAATTGAGATGGAGTGTGGCAAGTGCATTGAAAAATGCAATAAATGGACCGAGAGGAGGCGTGTTAGGGATTTTCTAAATGGACTTAATTCTAAGTTTGAAAACAGAAGGGCTGCATTGTATGGTAGTGGGAAACTACCTAACCTGGAGCAAGCAATATCTGCAATTATTAGTGAGGAAACTCGGTTGAAGCTGGAGGCTACAGGATCGTCTACACAAGGCGTCGCACAGAGGCGCTCAGCCTTCCTTGCTACAGAAGGGGCAAATTTTCAAAGATCAGGAGCAAGTATATATGAGAAGAAATGTTTTGAATGTGGCCAGCCAGGACACTTGTGAGTCTCTTGTCCTGAATTAGTTGGAGCAGGCCGGGGTAGAGGATAAGAGTGGCGTGGCAGGGGTCGTGGACGTGTATTTGATGGACGTGGAGGTAACCGGGGGCGTGGTGTGCGACCTGCAGGCAGGGCAAATATCTCATCAGTTATTGAAGAAGCCCCACAAACTATGATAGTAGAGATGTCAGTCGATGACTAGGAGAGGTGGATCAAATTTAAGGGAATGTGTTTGGAGGATAAGCAATCTATCGAGGCTTCTACTGCATCCACTTCTGCTGCATCTCCCAACTTTGGTGGTAAAAATTCTTGCACTATGAATTATGAAGTTGCTTATATACCATGGTTAATTGACTCCGGGGCTTCTAGACATATGGCTGGTTCTTATAGAAATTTTATTGACTATGCTCCTGATTTAAAAAGGCAATGTGTCAAATTGGCTGATGGTTCCTCTCAAACTGTTCTGGGGTCAGGAACAGTCAAGTGTGGATCTAATATGCATCTTTCGTCTGTTCTGCATGTTCCCTCGTTCCCAATTAATCTGCTATCCATTAGTTGCATTACAAACGAGCTTAATTGTGTTGCTATCTTCTTCCCATCATGGTGCTTATTTCAGGAATTTGGGACTGGAAGAAGGCTTTGGACAGGGAGCATGCGTGATGGCCTGTACTACTTAGATGATGACATGTCACCTACTGTTGCTGCTGTGTTGTCTCACTCTCCACTGGAGGAATTTCTTCTTCATCATCGCAGGCTAGGACATATGTCTTTTGTCATTTTGGGTCAGCTTTATCCAAACCTGTATAATAAAATTAGCAAAGAGAATCTAGTATGTGATGCGTGCCACTATGGGAAACAGACTAGGAGTACTTATGTATCTTCTGATAATAGGAGTACTGTACCGCTTCAGACCATCCACTCGGACGTATGGGGTCCTAGCGGAGTATTATCTCTTAACGGATATCGCTCTTTTGTCACATTCATTGACTGCTGCACTAGGACTACTTGGGTCTATGTGTTGAAAAACAAGAGTGATGTATTTGAATGTTTTAGGGATTTTCATAATTTAATCATGACCCAATATAATGCATGCGTGAAAGTACTCCGTACTGATAATGGCACGGAATATGTGAATAAGGAGTTTGACGAATATTTATCAAGCTTTGGAATTATCCATCAAACTACTTGTCCTGGTACCTCTGAACAGAATGGCTTGGCTGAGAGAAAAAATAGGCATCTCTTAGAGATTACACGGTGTATCATGATGGCCATGAATGTTCCAAAATTTCTGTGGAGTGAGGCAGTAATGACTGCTGCATACTTGATGAACAGAATGCCGTCTAGAGTTCTTCGTTACAAAACTCCAATAGAGTGTCTGACGGGTAGGACTACATATGTGGTTCCACCAAAGGTGTTCGGGTGTGTGTGTTTTGTCAAAGATTACAGGCCATCTGTTGGAAAGTCAGATCCAAGGGCTGTGAAGTGTGTGTTTGTGGCGTATTCTGGGAAGCAGAAAGGCTATAAGTGTTGGTGTCCGTCAGAAAAACGAATGTTTGTGAGCATGGATGTAATCTTCAGGGAACAAGTACCATTTTTATGGGGAACATGATGATTTAACCGATGTCTTTCCTGATCTGTTTTCTAGTGATGTTTCAGATCTGGACAACGAGACAGGTGGAGAAAAAGAAGGAGAAGAGAGCAATTCTACACCATCAAGAGAAATGGTGGTTGGATTAATACCATTGGAAGACAGAAATGATAATATAGATGTGGATCTTATAGAAGGAGAACCACGGCGAATGCAAGGGGAGAGACAAAATACATCAACTGAAGTTATGCGGTGGGCAAGACCGAATGAAGAACAAAATCTACGGGTGTATACGCCGAGACATCAAACTGAGGAAGAACATGTGCAGGGGGAGGAAATTAGTCCAGCGGAGGATGATTCAGAAGCTCAAGTTCAATCCGATGGGCATGATTCCAGTTCACAACCATCAGCTTCATCTCATACTCCACTACCGGTCTCCACAAGCAATGGTATACCTCCTCTTGCTTATGATGACTTAAATGTTCCCATTGCCCTTAGAAAGCAGCCTCGCACTATTGCTGGAAAATTGCCCTCTAAATTAGCCCCATATGATGTCTCTAATTATGTTACATACAGTTCTATTGGGCCTTTGTATAAGTCATTTATAGCTTCCTTGCATTCAACTGTACCTATACCACGTGATTGGCAGGAAGCGAAGCAATACCCAGAATGGAGGGCAGCAATGTTAGAGGAAATGGTAGCACTTGATAAGAACCAAACATGGGTACTTACTTCTCTCCCTGTAGATAAGAAAGTTGTGGGTTGTAAATGGGTATTTACAGTTAAACAAACTCCAGACGGTAAGGTGGAAAGATATAAGGCTAGACTAGTTGCAAAAGGGTATAGTCAAACTTACGGAGTGGATTATGATGAAACGTTTGCTCCAGTGGCGAAATTGAGTACTGTCAGGACTTTAATCTCGATAGCTGCAAATCAGAAGTGGAAATTGTTCCAGATGGATGTTAAAAATGCTTTTCTCCATGGAGATCTGCAAGAGGAGGTTTATATGGAAATTCCTCCTGGGTTTAGAAGCCGGGAAACAGAGGGTAAAGTGTGTCGGTTAACAAAGTCTCTGTATGGACTAAAACAGTCTCCTAGGGCATGGTTCGGAAGGTTTCGAAAGGAAATCTGTTCCATGGGTTATCGGCAAAGCAATGCAGATCATACCCTATTCTTTAAATGCCAGTGCGATCACATTACTATACTTCTTGTTTATGTAGATGACATTGTGATTACAGGTAACAATGAGGTGGAGATATCTCAGTTGAAGAAGATGTTAGCAAAGTCGTTTGAAGTCAAGGATATGGGATATCTCCACTACTTCTTGGGAATCGAAGTTACATATGGCCCAAAAGGTATTTATCTCTCACAAAGAAAATAATTGCTTGATTTACTTGAGGAGACAGGGATGTTAGGATGCAAACCTGCAGTCACACCAATAGAACAGAATCATCGGATCTCTGCAGATGGTGGTGATCCCGTTGATAGGTACCAATACCAAAGGCTAGTTGGGCGGTTAATCTATCTATCACATACGAGACCAGATATAGCATATACTGTTAGTATTGTAAGCAGATACATGCATGACCCTAGAACTAGCCACTTAGATGCTGCGAATAGAATTCTAAGATACTTAAAGAGTTGTCCTGGGAAGGGAATCCTGTTCACTAATCATGGACATCTGAGAATCGAGGGGTACACAGATGCGGACTGGGCTGGATGCTTAGATGATAGGCGTTCAACTTCGGGCTACTGCATGTTTGTCGGAGGAAATTTGGTTAGTTGGAGAAATAAGAAGCAGAGTGTGGTAGCTCGCTCGACAGCGGAAGCGGAGTTTAGGTCAATGGCTTCAGGGTTGTGTGAACTGATGTGGCTAAAAACATTGCTAACGGAGTTGCAGTTGTGCAGTGGTGCACCTATTCAGGTATATTGTGATAATCAGGCCACAATTAACATAGTGAACAATCATGTTTATCATGATAGAACTAAACATATTGAGATAGATAGGCACTTTATCCGGGAGAAATTAGATGAAAGGTTATTCCAAATTAGTTATGTTAGGTCAGTAGATCAGCTTGCAGATGTATTAACAAAAGGGATAGGTGTTGTATCATTTATGAGGATTTGTAACAAGATGGGGCTTATTGACATCTTCGCCCCATCTTGAGGGGGAGTGTCGGTACTCTTGTTGTATAATGGGAAACCTAGAGGTCTTATGTGTAAAAGTGAAGCTCTGTAAATATCTGTACTAAGGATGAATGGATGAGGTTGCCCCGACCAGAAATTCTAGTGTCTTCCCCTTCTCTCACCTTCGACTCCTCTTTGATTAGGTGTGTGTTCAACAACAAGTACTACATAGACTAGACGGAATAGCTGCACTGAATAAGTAAATGAATGACAACAAACGTAGTTGAGTATAAATGGAAACTAGTGATGGTTATTCCGCGAGCCGTTCCAGATTTTCCGACCACTATGAAGTATCACCGCTTGTTATCTGAGATGCCTTGGGTGCTGTAGGATCTGCCCGTAGTTTCAGTGATCTGCGACCATGCTCTGCTGTCTGAGTTTTGACAATTTATGGTGTGTTCAGTCTGACTAGCATGCCTAACATTCAAATGATATCGCGGCCTGCAAGTTGTTTGACCTGGAAACCAACGAGGATATGGAGGTGTTGGACACCAAAGCGTTCAACACACCCACTTGGTTCAGACTCCGCCGGCCACAATGAACCGCGACAACAAAATGTGTGACTTATGCACTGGGATTGGAGAGTCTGAGTATGTCTACCTCGTTGCGTTGTAAAGCAAGATGCTGTCCCCCCCCCCCCCCCGGGGCCAACTGTGGACCTTGTCCTGCTTCGTCATAAGTATGTCCATGTTGCAATGTTGAGTTCTGAAAAACAAGTTTTTGTATATTTTATCTTTCATTTTAATATCTGTGAAGTACGGCAAGTAAAATACTGAGCCTGGTCCCATATATGTCAACCACATTCTTCTATTTGGGGCCTTATTATTTATATTCTAAGGTTTTCCATGTTTTCTTTAAAATATTAAGGACGGCGTTACGCTTCGGCCGGGTGATAATCGAATCACATCGGCCGCCTTTGTAGCCGTTGGATGGTATGCATGCAGCCATCCGTTTCCCGTCGTGTGAGCCCAAGCCATTCGCAACATGGACCATGTTGCGCTTGGGGTTTTGCTGAAGGAAATATGCCCTAGAGGCAATAATAAAGTATTATTTATTTCCTTGTATCATGATAAATGTTTATTATTCATGCTAGAATTGTATTAACCGGAAACATAATACATGTGTGAATATATAGACAAACAGAGTGTCACTAGTATGCCTCTACTTGACTAGCTCATTAATCAAAGATGGTTATGTTTCCTAGCCATAGACATAAGTTGTCATTTGATTAACGAGATCACCTCATTAGGAGAATGACGTGATTGACTTGACCCATTCCGTTAGCTTAGCACTCGATCGTTTAGTATGTTGCTATTGCTTTCTTCATGACTTATACATGTTCCTATGACTATGAGATTATGCAACTCCCGTTTACCGGAGGAACACTTTGTGTGCTACCAAACGTCACAACGTAAATGGGTGATTATAAAGGTGCTCTACAGGCGTCTCCAAAGGTACTTGTTGGGTTGGCGTATTTCGATATTAGGATTTGTCACTCCAATTGTCGGAGAGGTATCTCTGGGCCCACTCGGTAAAGCACATCACTATAAGCCTTGCAAGCATTGTGACTAATGAGTTAGTTGCGGGATGATGTATTACGGAACGAGTAAAGAGACTTGCCGGTAATGAGGTTGAACTAGGTATCGAGATACCGACGATCGAATCTCGGGCAAGTAACATACCGATGACAAAGGGAACAACGTATGTTGTTATGCGGTCTGACCCATAAAGATCTTCGTAGAATATGTGGGAGCCAATATGGGCATCCAGGTCCCGCTATTGGTTATTGACCGGAGACGTGTCTCGGTCATGTCTACATAGTTCTCGAACCCGTAGGGTCCGCACGCTTAACGTTACGATGACAGTTTTATTGAGTTTTGATGTACCGAAGGAGTTCGGAGTCCCGGATAAGATCGGGGATATGACGAGGAGTCTCTAAATGGTCGAGACGTAAAAATCGATATATTGGACGACTATATTCGGACATCGGAAAGGTTCCGAGTGATTCAGGTATTTTTCGGAGTACCGGAGAGTTACGGGAATTCGTATTGGGCCTTAATGGGCCATACGGGAAATGAGAGAAAGGCCTCAAAAGGTGGCCGCACCCCTCCCCATGGTCTGGTCCGAATTGGACTAGGGAAGGGGGGCGCACCCTTCCTTCTTTCTCCTTTCCCCTTCCCTTCTCCTACTCCCACAAGGAAAGGAGGAGTCCTACTCCCGGTGGGAGTAGGACTCCCCCCTATGGCGCGCCTCTCCCCTTGGCCGGCTGCCTCCCCCTTGCTCCTTTATATACGGGGGCAGGGGGCACCCCAGAGAAACAACAATTGATCCTTGAGATCTCTTAGCCGTGTGCGGTGCCCCCCTCCACCATATTACACCTCGATAAATACCGTTGCGGAGCTTAGGCGAAGCCCTGCGTCAGTGGAACATCATCATCGTCACCACGCCGTCGTGCTGACGAAACTCTCCCTCAACACTCGGCTGGATCGGAGTTCGAGGGACGTCATCGAGCTGAATGTGTGTAGAACTCGGAGGTGCCGTACGTTCGGTACTTGATCGGTCGGATCGTGAAGACGTACGACTACATCAACCGCGTTGTGATAACGCTTCCGCTGTCGGTCTACGAGGGTACGTGGACAACACTCTCCCCTCTCGTTGCTATGCATCACCATGATCTTGCGTGTGCGTAGGAAATTTTTTGAAATTACTACGTTCCCCATCAGTGGCATCCGAGCCTGGTTTTATGCGTTGATGCTATGCACGAGTAGAACACAAGTGAGTTGTGGGCGATATAAGTCATACTGCTTACCAGCATGTCATACTTTGGTTCAGCGGTATTGTGAGATGAAGCGGCCCGGACCGACATTACGCGTACGCTTACGCGAGACTGGTTTCACCGTTGCGAGCACTCGTTGCTTGAAGGTGACTGGCGGGTGTCTGTCTCTCTCACTTTAGTTGAACCGAGTGTGGCTACGCCCGGTCCTTGCGAAGGTTAAAACAGCACCAACTTGACAAACTATCGTTGTGGTTTTGATGCGTAGGTAAGAACGGTTCTTGCTAAGCCCGTAGCAGCCACGTAAAACTTGCAACAACAAAGTAGAGGACGTCTAACTTGTTTTTGCAGGGCATGTTGTGATGTGATATGGTCAAGACATGATGTGATATAATTTGTTGTATGAGATGATCATGTTTTGTAACCGAGTTATCGGCAACTGGCAGGAGCCATATGGTTGTCGTTTTATTGTATGCAATGCAATCGCCATGTAATGCTTTACTTTATCACTAAGCGGTAGTGATAGTCATAGAGGCATAAGATTGACGAGACGACCACGATGCTACGATGGAGATCAAGGTGTCGCGCCGGTGACGATGGTGATCATGACGGTGCTTCGGAGATGGAGATCACAAGCACGGTGCTTCGGAGATGGAGATCACAAGCACAAGATGATGATGGCCATATCATATCACTTATATTGATTGCATGTGATGTTAATCCTTTATGCATCTTATCTTGCTTTGTTTGACGGTAGCATTATAAGATGATCCTTCACTAAATTATCAAAGTATAAGTGTTCTCCCTGAGTATGCACCGTTGCGAAAGTTCTTCGTGCTGAGACACCACGTGATGATCGGGTGTGATAGGCTCTACGTTCAAATACAACGGGTGCAAAACAGTTGCACACGCGGAATACTCAGGTTAAACTTGACGAGCCTAGCATATAACAGATATGGCCTCGGAACACGGAGACCGAAAGGTCAAGCGTGAATCATATAGTAGATATGATCAACATAGTGATGTTCACCATTGAAACTACTCCATCTCACGTGATGATCGGACATGGTTTAGTTGATATGGATCACGTGATCACTTAGAGGATTAGAGGGATGTCTATCTAAGTGGGAGTTCTTAAGTAATATGATTAATTGAACTTGAATTTATCATGAACTTAGTACCTGATAGTATTTTGCTTGTCTATGTTAATTGTAGATAGATGGCCCGTGCTGTTGTTCCGTTGAATTTTAATGCGTTTCTTGAGAAAGCAAAGTTGAAAGATGATGGTAGCAATTACACGGACTGGGTCCGTAACTTGAGGATTATCCTCATTATTGCACAGAAGAATTACGTCCTGGAAGCACCGCTGGGTGCCAGGCCTGCTGCAGGAGCAACACCAGATGTTATGAACGTCTGGCAGAGCAAAGCTGATGACTACTCGATAGTTCAGTGTGCCATGCTTTACGGCTTAGAACCGGGTCTTCAACGATGTTTTGAACGTCATGGAGCATATGAGATGTTCCAGGAGTTGAAGTTAATATTTCAAGCAAATGCCCGAATTGAGAGATATGAAGTCTCCAATAAGTTCTTCAGCTGCAAGATGGAAGAGAATAGTTCTGTCAGTGAGCATATACTCAAAATGTCTGGTTATAACAATCACTTGATTCAACTGGGAGTTAATCTTCCGGATGATAGCGTTATTGACAGAATTCTTCAATCACTGCCACCAAGCTACAAGAGCTTCGTGATGAACTATAATATGCAAGGGATGAGTAAGACAATTCCCGAGCTCTTCGCAATACTAAAGGCTGCGGAGGTAGAAATCAAAAAGGAGCATCAAGTGTTCATGGTCAATAAGACCACCTGTTTCAAGAAAAAGGGTAAAGGGAAGAACAAAGGGAACTTCAAGAAGAACAGCAAACAAGTTGCTGCTCAGGAGAAGAAACCCAAGTCTGGACCTAAGCCTGAAACTGAGTGCTTCTACTGCAAGCAAACTGGTCACTGGAAGCGGAACTGCCCAAAGTATTTGGCGGATAAGAAGGATGGCAAGGTGAACAAAGGTATATGTGATATACATGTTATTGATGTGTACCTTACTAATGCTCGCAGTAGCACCTGGGTATTTGATACCGGTTCTGTTGCTAATATTTGCAACTCAAAACAGGGGCTACGGATTAAGCGAAGATTGGCTAAGGACGAGGTGACGATGCGCGTGGGAAATGGTTCCAAAGTCGATGTGATCGCGGTCGGCATGCTACCTCTACATCTACCTTCGGGATTAGTTTTAGACCTAAATAATTGTTATTTGGTGCCAGCGTTGAGCATGAACATTATATCTGGATCTTGTTTGATGCGAGACGGTTATTCATTTAAATCAGAGAATAAAGGTTGTTCTATTTATATGAGTAATATCTTTTATGGTCATGCACCCTTGAAGAGTGGTCTATTTTTGTTGAATCTCGATAGTAGTGATACACATATTCATAATATTGAAACCAAAAGATGCAGAGTTGATAATGATAGTGCAACTTATTTGTGGCACTGCCGTTTAGGTCATATCGGTGTAAAGCGCATGAAGAAACTCCATACTGATGGACTTTTGGAACCACTTGATTATGAATCACTTGGTACTTGCGAACCGTGCCTCATGGGCAAGATGACTAAAACACCGTTCTCCGGAACTATGGAGAGAGCAACAGATTTGTCGGAAATCATACATACAAATGTATGTGGTCCGATGAATGTTGAGGCTCGTGGCGGATATCGTTATTTTCTCACCTTCACAGATGATTTAAGCAGATATGGGTATATCTACTTAATGAAACATAAGTCTGAAACATTTGAAAAGTTCAAAGAATTTCAGAGTGAAGTTGAAAATCATCGTAACAAGAAAATAAAGTTTCTACGATCAAATCGTGGAGGAGAATATTTGAGTTACGAGTTTGGTCTACATTTGAAACAATGCGGAATAGTTTCGCAACTCACGCCACCCGGAACACCACAGCGTAATGGTGTGTCCGAACGTCGTAATCGCACTTTACTAGATATGGTGCGATCTATGATGTCTCTTACTGATTTACCGCTATCGTTTTGGGGTTATGCTTTAGAGACGGCTGCATTCACGTTAAATAGGGCACCATCAAAATCCGTTGAGACGACGCCTTATGAATTGTGGTTTGGCAAGAAACCAAAGTTGTCGTTTCTTAAAGTTTGGGGCTGCGATGCTTATGTGAAGAAACTTCAACCTGATAAGCTCGAACCCAAATCAGAGAAATGTGTCTTCATAGGATACCCAAAGGAGACTATTGGGTATACCTTCTATCACAGATCCGAAGGCAAAACTTTTGTTGCTAAATTCGGAAATTTTCTAGAGAAGGAGTTTTTCTCGAAAGAAGTGAGTGGGAGGAAAGTAGAACTTGATGAGGTAACTATACCTGCTCCCTTATTGGAAAGTAGTTCATCACAGAAACCTATTTCTGAGACACCTACACCAATTAGTGAGGAGTTAATGATGATGATCATGAAACTTCAGATCAAGTTATTACTGAACCTCGTAGATCAACCAGAGTAAGATCCGCACCAGAGTGGTACGGTAATCCTGTTCCGGAAGTTATGTTACTAGACCATGACGAACCTACGAACTATGAAGAAGCGATGGTAAGCCCAGATTCCGCAAAATGGCTTGAGGCCATGAAATCTGAGATGGGATCCATGTATGAGAACAAAGTATGGACTTTGGTTGACTTGCCCAATGATCGGCAAGCCATTGAAAATAAATGGATCTTCAAGAAGAAGACTGACGCTGATGGTAATGTTACTGTCTATAAAGCTCGACTTGTTGCGAAAGGTTTTCGACAAGTTCAAGGGATTGACTACGATGAGACCTTCTCACCCGTAGCGATGCTTAAGTCTGTCCGAATCATGTTAGCAATTGCCGCATTTTATGATTATGAAATTTGGCAAATGGATGTCAAAACTGCATTCCTGAATGGATTTCTGGAAGAAGAGTTGTATATGATGCAATCAGAAGGTTTTGTCGATCCAAAGGGAGCTAACAAAGTGTGCAAGCTCCAGCGATCCATTTATGGACTGGTGCAAGCCTCTCGGAGTTGGAATAAACGCTTTGATAGTGTGATCAAAGCATTTGGTTTTATACAGACTTTTGGAGAAGCCTGTATTTACAAGAAAGTGAGTGGGAGCTCTGTAGCATTTCTGATATTATATGTGGATGACATATTACTGATTGGAAATGATATAGAATTTCTGGATAGCATAAAGGGATACTTGAATAAGAGTTTTTCAATGAAAGACCTCGGTGAAGCTGCGTATATATTGGGCATCAAGATCTATAGAGATAGATCAAGACGCTTAATTGGACTTTCAGAAAGCACATACCTTGACAAAGTTTTGAAGAAGTTCAAAATGGATCAAGCAAAGAAAGGATTCTTGCCTGTGTTGCAAGGTGTGAAGTTGAGTAAGACTCAATGCCCGACCACTACAGAAGATAGAGAGAAGATGAAAGATGTCCCCTATGCTTCAGCCATAGGCTCTATCATGTATGCAATGCTGTGTACCAGACCTGATGTATGCCTTGCTATAAGTCTAGCAGGAAGGTACCAAAGTAATCCAGGAGTGGATCACTGGACAGCGGTCAAGAACATCCTGAAATACCTGAAAAGGACTAAGGATATGTTTCTCGTATATGGAGGTGACAAAGAGCTCATCGTAAATGGTTACGTTGATGCAAGCTTTGACACTGATCCGGATGATTCTAAATCGCAAACCGGATACGTATTTACATTGAACGGTGGAGCTGTCAGTTGGTGCAGTTCTAAACAAAGCGTCGTGGCGGGATCTACATGTGAAGCGGAGTACATAGCTGCTTCGGAAGCAGCAAATGAAGGAGTCTGGATGAAGGAGTTCATATCCGATCTAGGTGTCATACCTAGTGCATTGGTTCCTATGAAAATCTTTTGTGACAATACTGGTGCAATTGCCTTGGCAAAGGAATCCAGATTTCACAAGAGAACCAAGCACATCAAAAGACGCTTCAATTCCATCCGGGTGGGAGACATAGAAATTTGCAAGATACATACGGATCTGAATGTTGCAGACCCGTTGACTAAGCCTCTTCCACGAGCAAAACATGATCAGCACCAATGCTCCATGGGTGTAAGAATCATTACTGTGTAATCTAGATTATTGACTCTAGTGCAAATGGGAGACTAAAGGAAATATGCCCTAGAGGCAATAATAAAGTATTATTTATTTCCTTGTATCATGATAAATGTTTATTATTCATGCTAGAATTGTATTAACCGGAAACATAATACATGTGTGAATATATAGACAAACAGAGTGTCACTAGTATGCCTCTACTTGACTCGCACATTAATCAAAGATGGTTATGTTTCCTAGCCATAGACATAAGTTGTCATTTAATTAACGAGATCACCTCATTAGGAGAATGACGTGATTGACTTGACCCATTTCGTTAGCTTAGCACTCGATCGTTTAGTATGTTGCTATTGCTTTCTTCATGACTTATACATGTTCCTATGACTATGAGATTATGCAACTCCCGTTTACCGGAGGAACACTTTGTGTGCTACCAAACGTCACAACGTAAATGGGTGATTACAAAGGTGCTCTACAGGTGTCTCCAAAGGTACTTGTTGGGTTGGCGTATTTCGATATTAGGATTTGTCACTCCAATTGTCGGAGAGGTATCTCTGGGCCCACTCGGTAACGCACATCACTATAAGCCTTGCAAGCATTATGACTAATGAGTTAGTTGCGGGATGATGTATTACGGAACGAGTAAAGAGACTTGCCGGTAACGAGATTGAACTAGGTATCGAGATACGACGATCGAATCTCGGGCAAGTAACATACCGATGACAAAGGGAACAACGTATGTTGTTATGCGGTCTGACCCATAAAGATCTTCGTAGAATATGTGGGAGCCAATATGGGCATCCAGGTCCTGCTATTGGTTATTGACCGGAGACGTGTCTCGGTCATGTCTACATAGTTCTCGAACCCGTAGGGTCCGCACGCTTAACGTTACGATGACAGTTTTATTGAGTTTTGATGTACCGAAGGAGTTCGGAGTCCCGGATGAGATCGGGGATATGACGAGGAGTCTCTAAATGGTCGAGACGTAAAAATCGATATATTGGACGACTATATTCGGACTTCGGAAAGGTTCCGAGTGATTCGGGTATTTTTCGGAGTACCGGAGAGTTACGGGAATTCGTATTGGGCCTTAATGGGCCATACGGGAAAGGAGAGAAAGGCCTCAAAAGGTGGCCGCACCCCTCCCCATGGTCTGGTCCGAATTGGACTAGGGAAGGGGGGCGCACCCTTCCTTCTTTCTCCTTTCCCCTTCCCTTCTCCTACTCCCACAAGGAAAGGAGGAGTCCTACTCCCGGTGGGAGTAGGACTCCCCCCTATGGCGCGCCTCTCCCCTTGGCCGGCTGCCTCCCCCTTGCTCCTTTATATACGGGGGCAGGGGGGCACCCCAGAGAAACAACAATTGATCCTTGAGATCTCTTAGCCGTGTGCGGTGCCCCCCTCCACCATATTACACCTCGATAAATACCGTTGCGGAGCTTAGGCGAAGCCCTGCGTCGGTGGAACATCATCATCGTCACCACGCCGTCGTGGTGACGAAACTCCCCCTCAACACTTGGCTGGATCGGAGTTCGAGGGACGTCATCGAGCTGAATGTGTGTAGAACTCGGAGGTGTCGTACGTTCGGTACTTGATCGGTCGGATCGTGAAGACGTACGACTACATCAACCGCGTTGTGATAACGCTTCCGCTGTCGGTCTACGAGGGTACGTGGACAACACTCTCCCCTCTCGTTGCTATGCATCACCATGATCTTGCGTGTGCGTAGGAAATTTTTTGAAATTACTACGTTCCCCAACATTTGCAACATCAGCCGTGTTGCCCTCGTGCGGTTACCATGTAACGCGTGGGTCTTTGGTCACCCACTACAACATGGACCATGTTGTGGTCACCCATTACAACATGGATCATATTGCAACTACCTCCAACTTGCATGGTGCCGGCCTTTTGGTCACCTATTGCAACATGGACCATGTTGAGGTCATCCATTACAACATGGACCATGTTGCGCTCACATATGGACATGGTCTTGCAAGGCCACACCATCACTAGGCCTCGCAGTAGCGTCAACGACGATATTGTTGTAGCGCTGGCTGCCTCTGCATTAAAGCTCTCGGTTGGCATGGATACGAGATCACACACATGACATAAATCCATGGCGCTCAGGGTCTCCAACTGGAACTCCACCTATGAGTTGGTCCATTGAACGATCTCTATGTGGGCTGGGTGAGGAGGGGCACTCGGGAAGAGGGAGCATCAGGAGATGAGTCATTGTGGGTCTCCACCTGAGCTTAACTGACAGATTTAATCCATGACACTAGCAGGAGGATAAGATTGACGAAGAAAAGTGTGTGGGGAGCCATGAGACAAGTGTCACCCGAACGAGGCAGACGACGAGGTGTGAGTAATCCGTTGGTTAATTACAAGTGTTTCCCAAATATTAATATAGCAAGTCAATAACACATCTACAATGCTACACACTATCCTCCTTGTCGTTGAGTTATTGTCTCCTTTATTTCTTCTGAACCACCTTCGATGTCCGTGCATATATATAGTTCTCAGCCACCATGGTTTATAGATGCCAACTCGCCAAAACAAGTCACATCTACCGCAGTTTATTGCCACAAGACAGCCAGAATAGCTCCTATCCATCATGGTTTATATAATCTGTTCTTGCAGCTAGACCAAAGAAAGATATGGGGAATGTACCTCAAGAGAGCTAGCCACCATGTAAGGTACTCCACTACTCCTCAAAGCAATTCCCGTCAATTATGATATTGTTATGATTGTGCGGAGACAATATAAACTACACATGTGCCGCACACACTATCACAAAATAGGTTAGATTTGGGAGGCATTAGGAGAAGATCAGCTTGTGGCAACCAAGTTCGCGGCGGTGTATCTAGTTTGCATCGTTACTCTGTTGTACCACAGTGCACGTTGTGTTCATCAGAGCCTGTGAGCAAAAAATGTTAAACAACCGAAGTGAAGGGACACTACAACTTCCATCTGTTAAGGGACACTACAACTTTGATCTATGAAACGCAAGGAGGGTATGTGGTATGCAAATTTCCGTAACATGATTTGATAGAGCAGTCTCGAATAGTTATCCTACAGGGCAGCGGGCTTATGCTTTCTCCCTTGACGTGGGAGACCAGACTCTGACAACTGGTCCGCGTAGAGGTTTTGGATCCTAACATTTATGCAAAATGTAAATAAATAATTTATTCTAATAATGAAATGGTAGAATGACCGGCCTTGTCTTAATAAGAAATTAAATTACATGCCTGCCTTTCTTTATTATAACATCACATTACGCAATTGATCAAACTTTATACCTCATGCATGAGAGCCTAGCAACTCCTCTCCATGGAGCTCGTCACTCCGGCAGGGGCGATTTTACGGTCCGGGTACCTAGGGCACATAGTAGTAGCACGGGGTATAAAGCCCGCGTTGCTACTAAGTGGTCCTAAGTACATGATTTTTTAACAGCTCTAAAATCCTGATCTTCTCCCCCGAATCCCTTATCTCTCCCGTCCCTCTCCCCCTCTCTCTCCCTATTGACATGTAGAATGGGACTCTCTTTGTCCTCGTCCGATTAATCCACATTTTAAAAGATCTTGAAAACTTTGAATTTGAATTGAAGAATTTGATAATTCAATATTCGATTGGAGTGGATTCACAATGGCCATGCCCATGCAGGTTGTCGCCATGGACGACCAAGAGCTCTCTGCTTTGGCCACGAAGAGGAGCCCCACACCACATTTGCCCTGGATCCGGTCCCTCTCGAGCAGCAGCCACTGGATCTAGTCTGCTGCTGCCCGTCCGCGCCTTCGGCGACCCCTGCCTTCGCTGGATCAAACCGTTGCCGCCATTGACAGCACCCACGAGATCGGGAAACCTGTATGCTACGTAAATACGCGGATGATTTTTTTAAAATTAATAGTAGTAGTGCGGGTCCCACGCATGCGCTACAGATAATTAGTAGTAGCATGGGTGGCACCCCCGCTAGTACTAACAGATGTAGTAGTAGCGTCGGGTGTTACTGGCGCTACTACTACCAAGTTAGCTGTAGCGCGCTAGTAGTAGCACGGGTAAGCGTGCGGATACCCGCGCTACTACTAGCAGTTTAACCCGTGCCACTACTAGGCCTTTCCCTAGTAGTGATGGAGAAGACACCCCCTCTCCCTAGGTTACGACTTTGCCAACCATCCCTCCAAGATGTTTGACCTGGAAACTAATGAGGAGATGGAGGTGTTGGACACCAAAACGTTTTGCACCCCCACTTGGTTCAGCCTCCGCCGCCCACAACCAACTTCGACAACAAGATGTATGACTTATGCACTGGGATTGGAGAGTCTGATTATGTCCACCTCATCGCATTCTTAAGCAAGATGTCGTCGATGCCCCCAATGGCCAAGTCTGGTCATTATATATCCTCCTTCATGATATTGCAACTTTTTGGGATCTAGAAGAACAACTTCTTGTTTTAACTTCCTTTTTAATATCCGTGAAGTACTGCAAGTAAATATTGGGCATGGTCCCATATATGTCAACCATGTTCTTCTGTTTGGGGTCTTATAATTTATATTCTAAGGTTTTCCATACGTTTTCTTCAAAATATTAAGGATGGCGCCACGCTTCGGCCGGGTGATAATGGAATCACATCGCTCGCCTTTGTACTGTTGGATGGTATCCATGGCAGCCGTCTGATTACCGTCGTGTGAGCCGTAGCCATTTGCAACATGGATCATGTTGCACTCGGGGCTTTGAAACATCAGTCGTGTTGTGCTTGTGCGGTAACCATGTAGTGTGGTAACCATGTAACACGTGGGTCTTTGGTCACCCACTGCAACATGGACCATGTTGTGGTCACCCATTACAATATAGATCATGTTGCGGCCACCACCAGCTTGCATGGTGTGGGCCTTTGGTCACCCATTGCAACATGGACCATGTTGATGTCACCCACTACAACATGGAGGATGTTGCAGCCACATATGGACATGGTCTTGTAGGGCCAACACCATCACTAGGCCTTGCAGTAGCGGCAATGACGATATTGTTGTAGTGTTGCCTGCCTCTGCATCAAAGCTCTCAGTTGGCATGGGTTTGAGATCACACACATGAGATAAATCCATGACGCTTAGGATCTCCAACTAGAACTCCACCTATGAGTTGGTCCATGGAACTATCTCTATGTGGGTTGGGGGAGGAGGGGTGCTCGGGAAGAGGGCGTATCAAGGGATGAATCGTTGTGGGTCTCCACCCGAGCTTAACTGCCATATTTTATACATGGCATAGCAGGAGGATAAGGTTGAGGAAGAAAAGTGTGTGGGGAGCCATGAGACTCGTGTCACCCGAACGAGGCGGACGACGAGGTGTGAGTAATCAGTTACTTAATTATAAGTGCTTCCCAAATATTAAGTATAGCAAGTCAATAACCCGTCTACAATGCTACACACCATCCTCCTTGTTGATGAATTATTGTCCCCTTTATTTCTTCTCACCCACCTTCGGTGTGTGTGCATATATATAGTTCTCATCCACCATGGTCTATAGGTGCCAACTAGCCAAAACAACTCCCATCTAGTACCACGGTATATAGCGACAAGCTAGCCAGAATAGCTCCTATCCATCATGGTTTATGTAACGTGTTCTTGCAGCCAGACTAAAGAAAGATATGACGAATATATCTTAAGAGCTAGCCAAATGAAAACTATGTATAATAGGTTAGATTTGGGAGGCATTAGGAAAAGATCAGCTTGTGGTCACCATGTTTGCAGTGTTGAAGCTAGTTTGCACTGATACTCAATTGTATCACGGTGCACATGGTGTTCGTCGGAATCTGTGACCACAAAAGGTTAAATGACCGAAGTGCCCTGCTCTAGGGGCACTACAACTTCGATCTCGGGGAGGAACTCAACGAGGGTATGCAGTATGCGCAAATCATCTATACCTATTATTAAAAAGAATAGGTATTCTTGGTTTGGTTTCGTTTTGTTTCTTCCCGTTTTGAATAATTTTACATACGCTATGTTTTAGTTGGAAACCTAGACGTACATGTAAAAGAAACGAAAAACCAAACAAAACGGCCGGCGGTGCTGGGCCGAGTCTGGTTGGCTGAACTGCTGCTCGCTCACGCTCGCTGGAGCGAGCCAGAAAGAATGGGTGCTCACGCTGGAGTCGAACTCGCAACCATGCACAAACACAAAACCTTCGTAACCAACTTATCCAGTTGCCTCCTATGAAATTTCACTGGTTCTTCACTATTTATACATTACTTTTGACCAAGTTATGTAGGCCAGATTCTCAGTGCGTGTGTGAGGCAAAACAGTGTCTACGTGTAGGATCCGTAAAATAACGTCTAAGGGTAGATTCTCAAAAGGAAAACGTGTATGTGTAGAAACTAGCTATTTTGAATTGCCACGTGAAGAAACTTGATATGATGACCTTTTTAGCCTTTTTAGACAGTGATGCCCTTTTTACCTGATCCACCGTACTAATCGATGGCTGAGCCTGCCTAAAAAAACGTGGGCCGAGTCAAACTGGGCAAGCTTTTTTTGAGACGAAGGCTCAAGAAGAGTCCGCTTTGAATTAACAAAGCCATCAACCGGCCAGGATAACAAACTCGAAACCAACACAAGAAAACATAAAAACGACAGGGTGCAGAGGCGCTGGAAAGCAGCTCACAAGCCTCACACACACCAAGCTAAAAAAGATCCTACATGGAGACACGCAGCTCGGAGATGTGTAGGTCCTCAAACGCGTACAACTCGCCAGGGGAGGATAATGTCAGCACAGGAACAACACCTCCGACGGCGAGGAAGGGCATGCCGTCGCCAAATCACCAGCGGCCCCGACATGCCATGTCCTCCCAGCTCCACTGCCAAAGAAGGCCCCTGCCTACTCGGCTGGCTCGAAGGCGCCGAACCATTGACAGTGAAGAAGTTCACCCTAGAACCTGGGAGGAAGGACACCGGCAGGCTGCAACTGGGAAGGAACCGAGCGAACCCGACTAGCCACGGGGTGCTCACCTGGAGCATAGCACCACCAAAACCCATGAACTGGACACCGAAGAGAAAGAGATGCCGGAACGGACGGAGAAGAGCAGTGGCAAGTGACCCAGAAAGGGCACCAGCTACCGCCGCTGCTGCACACCCACTCGCCGAGGAGCCCAACCCACCTAGCTCCCAAAAACGACGCCTTCAGGAAGGACGCGGCGCCAAGGGCGCCGCCGCCGCCCAACAGAGTTGTGGTTTTCACCTAGAAGACTAGAGGGAGAGGGGGACGGCGGATCTGACCTGAACGGCACCTCCAAGGAGGGGAACGGCGCCCTCGAGCGTCGCCGCCGCCAAAACCGGCAAGGCCGGCTTGGGATTTCTCCCGGTTTTCTAATCCCTGCCACCCTTACCCCAAGGACGCAAGATCCGGTGGCTCGCAAGCAGGCCAGATCCAGCCGGGGCGGAGCTCGTCGAACAGGGGAGGCAGAGACGGCCAGATCTGGCGCTGCCGACAGCCACAACAGCCGCAGCACCAAGGCCCCCGTCCTCCGGTTCACCCGCTGTCCACACGGCCAGGATCGCCGGCCCACGCCTGCGCCACCGCCTGCCGCAGGGCCGGTGATGCCTCTCCGACCAGGGCCGCCGCCCCGGAGAACGCGGCCCCCCGCAGAAGATGCAGGGCAGCCAGGGCCCCGCCGCCACCTTCCTCGGCGGTGCCCTGGGCTTGCCCGATGGTGGCCTCAGGCGGCGGCGAGGGAGGAAGGGAGGGAAAAGGGGGGAGGCGGCGGAGCTAGGGTTTGGACCCCCGAGTCGCCCTGGCAGGGGCGACGCGAGGGGAGGGGGGTCTTATCCCTTTACCTTCGAAATGCAATAACTGGGCAAGCTTCGCAAGAGCAAAAATATGATAGATGGTTTCGCTGCCCGGTTAAATAGTACCACCTCGCCTTTTATACTAAATTTTGCAGATTTATATATGTGCCTCAAGAATAAGAACAAAAAAAAGGATGATGTGTGTGTCTCATTCATCCGGTGGGCATAAAAGGAAAGAGAAATTAATACCTAGGAATTAAATATCCAAAGAGGTGAGGGGTCACGGCATATATTCCTGCAGAACAAATACAAATGACACAAGCGTGTGGACTAATAACGCAATGGAATCATACGAGGTTGGAGGGCACGACACGATAGTGGATTTGGGAGGTGAGATGGGCTAAAACACATTTAGCAAGATTTCTTTACGACTCCGTGCGAATCCCAAAAACTTGCTCCAACTTCCAAATAATGCCTTGGTATGTAGGATTTGAAAATTAGGCCTTTTAAATATCAGAGCAGTTGTACAAATATCATACCAAAAATATTATACGTGATGGTTTTTTATGTACGACTTATAGGCTTTTCTGGCCTGGTTGGGTGACACCATTCAGCTATTGTTAGCCTGCGTTGTTGTGGAGGACACGTTAATTATTTCTTCCGTTACAACGCACGGGCATATGTGCTAGTTAGTTAAAAATGATCTCTGATTGAGCAGTCTCGGAAAATCTCATATAAGGCAGCGGCCTTGTGCTTTCTCCCATGACGTGGGAGACCAGACTGTGACAACTGGTCCGCCCTAGCGGTTTTCGATCCTAACCTCTATGGAAAGATGTATGTACACTTTGCCCCAAAATGAACATGTATATATCAATATTATTAGCACATTAAATTCTGACAAACGCCATATTTGTACGCTTTAGAAAGTTAAGGTGGATGGGAGCTATTTCTTCTGAATTTTTGTCCTTCGTCGACCCAGCAGCGTGCGACGCCTGCCCTTTTGTACCCTCGTTGAGCAATTCCCCATTTCTCTTTCTACCGAGTCCACTCGCGAAACTCTGGTGGATCCCTCCGTCGAAGCGACTCTCTGTTACGATTTACCAGCCACTGCCACCTCCGCCGGCCAGCAGCATGCCCCGACGCCTCCCAGGACCCCAATCCTCAGCCGGCCAGCAGCAGGCGCCGCCATCTCCACAGGGCTCCTCTTTCCTCCCCGGGCACGACAAGAAGGCCCCACTCGCCGGCCTCTTGTAGCTATCAATCTGCTTTTGCTAAAGAGGAAAAAAGCTACCAAGATGCTCACTCTCCTTTATTCCCCTGCATCAACCACTGCCGTCGACTAGCAGCATTCTTCTCGCCCCCGGCCGTTTCCAGGTATGTGCTTTCCCCATTGTATAGCTCTCCTCGAATTCCATCGATCATTTTGTGGAAACTCCATGCATCTTCGACATCATCCGTGTAAATCATCATGGATCTTTGTTGTATGAGCCCGGAAAGTTATTCATCCCAAACTATCTGATTTTATATTGTATTTTGGATCTTATTTGTTCAGTGTATATTTGTCTACTGGTAGATGTCAGCGAGGACTCCTTGATTGCTCTCAATTAAATACTAGCCTTTTCTACCCCAGAGAAAATTACTACCTTTTTCAAGTTGTTATATATAAAAGGTAAAAGTGTTCCTTCTTTCATCCAGGAAAAACAACAGCATGGATTATGCAAGTTCAGAGACAACAGTTATGCCGCTAGATTTATTACGAGAAATTACTAATGATTTCTCCGAGGAGCGTAGGATTGGTAGCGGTTCCTATGGAAAGGTTTACCTGGTAAGTTTAATGATGTACATGGTTTCCTGAACAAAATCATAACTAGGAGATCAGTTTAGCATGCAGAGTTTTGCCACCAATCGCTAACAAAACCATAACTAGGAGTTTCCCAGGCTTCCAGCTGCCTGAGGAGCCAGAAACAACAAAGCAAAGTAGCGGCGAACACAAAGGCTTTACGAACAATTTTTTATAACAGCACATAGGGTTGCAAAAGATATATCTGCATAACCACTTATGAACACCAGTTTCCTCAAGAAGGCTTTCCACTCAGTTTAGATCATCTCCTTCATCTTCAACTCGAGCAGCCCCTGGCAACATTTGATCCTCATTCCTCAGGAGTAACTTGTCAACCACCATTCCCCTTAGCATGATGTTGCAGTGCTTCCTGTTGCAGATGAACAGATCCTGAAAGCAGAGGAAAGCTATATTTATTCTCTACTGATCCTCATTATGTGTAACTCGCATAATTGATCTTGCATTGCTCTTTTAACCATCACATAGCAGTAAATGATTTAGGTCACATTCCAACATAGCATTTTCTGCTTTACCTACGTTGTATATGTAACTATGTACAGAAAAAATAACCATGTGAAATGTTGGATAGGGAGTGCATCAACATGGCAAAAGGATTGCTGTGAAGATACTCTATGACATGCCAGGAATTGATGATGAGCAGTTTCAGAATGAGTTTAACAATCTTACAAGGCTCAGACACCAAAATATTGTGCGATTAGTTGGCTATTGCCACAATATTCAGGAAATACAAGTAGAATACAAAGGTAAATTGGTTCTTGCTGAAAAGACACATAGAGCGCTCTGCTTGGAGTATATGTCTAATGGAAGCCTTGACAAGTATCTTTCTGGTAATGAAGATGTTTTTCTTGTTTTAGTTGGCATATTAATATATCATTTTAAAAATTTAGAGCTCGAGAATTCTCCTAATTTGGTTTTGCAGATGAGTGTGATAGATATGATTGGCAGACAGGCTATGGAATAATTAAGGGGATTTGCCAGGGTTTGAAATACCTCCACAATGAATTAAAACCTCCTATTTATCATTTGGATTTAAAACCAGCCAATGTATTACTGGATGAGAACATGGTTCCCAGAATCGCAGATTTTGGGATGTCAAGGCTCTTCAGAGATGAAAAAACACGAGCTACAAATAGTTCTTTAGGAACAATGTAAGCATTCTTAATGTCAACTGAATTTGAGAAGGTAACTTTATTTTTCATTAAATGTTTAATATTAGTAGCATTTATATATATGATGTGTGATGCAGTGGGTATTTACCGCCGGAATACATTTGCAATAATTTAATCTCAAATAAGTTCGACATATTCAGCTTGGGTGTTGTAATCATAAAGATAATGGCAGGACGTGCGGGCTACTTCAATAGCGCTAACATGTCTTCCCAGGAATTCAGTAATGTTGTAAGAGAACGTGTTATCTTTATCGAGATCATCTGTACGTATTTCATAAGTAATACTTCGGTTATACTAATATATTACCATTTTTCTGTTCTCTGAATCGGTAGGTGCAGTTAAT
Source organism: Triticum aestivum (assembly GCF_018294505.1). Taxonomy (NCBI): domain Eukaryota; kingdom Viridiplantae; phylum Streptophyta; class Magnoliopsida; order Poales; family Poaceae; genus Triticum; species Triticum aestivum. The sequence goes on from NC_057814.1 coordinate 599,702,624, forward strand.
CTGGACAAATAGGCTACTTGAAACATCAAACCTGAGGAAGGCATATTCCGAACAAGTAAAGATATGCATCGAAATAGGTTTAAGTTGTGTGCAGGAGGACCGACACAAAAGGCCAACTATACAGGATATTGTTGATAAACTGAATGCCACGGAAACAGAGTGTACTTATGCATCAAGAAATGACCTGTCGTTGATGTGCCAGGTGCGAATCAAGAGTCTCAAAATATGTAGTGCACCAACGGAACATATTATACTTTAGCCGTAATGTACTTTAGACAAGTTCAACTATAGGGACATGAATTTTCTTAGTTGGATTCAGCCGTAATGTACTTTAGACAAGTTCAACTATAGGGACAAGTCAATTTTCTACCAACAACATGTTCATGTTTCAGATTATAAAGGACGATGATCTCGAAGAGCTCCGAGAACTCAGTTCTATTGATTATAGAATTGTATATCACGGTAAATGGAGAGGCTCTGATGTTGCAATAAAAAGAACCAATCGGCGATGTTCTTCCGACAGACTCGTACAGTTCTCATATTTCAGATTTCTTTGTACTTGCTTATACTTGTCCTTTTACTGATACTCCTGAATATTTGCAGCGGAATGAGTTTTGGAACGAAGTATCTAACCATGCAGGTCTACACCATCCCAATGTTGTGGCCTTTTATGGTATTGTTCTAGATGGACATGGGGGATCCATTGCCACAGTTACAGAATACATGGTTAATGGCTCACTTAGGACGGCTTTGTGGAAGAATTCCAAGTACGTCCGCTATTTAGATGGTTAATGGTTAATGGCTCACTCTAGCATATCTCTTTTAAGTATGCCATTTCTTAATAAAAAGAAATCTGTAATCTTACATGAAGTTCAATGGATTAATTCTCTGCATACACAGGAGCCTTGGCCGACACAAGAGATTAATTATAGCCATGGATGCAGCTTTTGGAATGGAGTACTTGCATCACAAAAACATAGTGCACTTTGACCTCAAAAGTGACAATTTACATGTTAATTTAACGGATCCACGACGCCCAATATGCAAGGTAAGAATCACATTTCTTCTGTTTTATACTATTGTTACCTTGTTCAACTTCATTGCTAGACTACCATTCCGTCTCTTCCGTATCGCATTCTTGACATTCGATATTGGGAAATCCATCATATATTGAATTTCCAAATTAGGCACTAGTGATGATTTTTAGGATCATATCCCCTCATACTTGCAGTTTGTTTCTAAGTTGGAACTTATAGTGCCTGCTGTGATAATCATATGGACATTTAGTTCAGTTGCACGATGATTCCTAATAGAATTGCACTTCCATGATCCACGGTGATTCAGTATAATTTAATCATGTTTAGGAAATCGTTGGATATGTCTGTACATCCTTTTATCTCAAGTCGATGCCATGGATCGCGTTCCAGAAAATTGGTGGCTAGATAAGAGATGCCATGGAGCCTGAGCTCCACAACAACTTCCCGCTAGTACGCGGCGTCCCCATGCACTCCCTTAATCGACATCCATTCCTCCTGTTCTTCCATGGATGACATCCATGCTTTCAAGAAGGGAATCTCGGCGGAGCTGATGGGCTAGGGTAGCCTTGTAAAATAATCAGTAAGCGTTCTACCCTCGTGAGAGGGCCGCATGTGTATTTATTGATATGATGTGGCTTATCCCATAGGCGCATGCAAGTTGAGATTACATTTCCGGAGTACAAGGGATAGAGAGATAAAAAACTTTAAACCATGAGATACTAATCGATCTCTACAACTAACTAGCTCTAACAGAACATATGCGCCCGCCTAGGATATGTTCAAAATAGCCCCTTAATTACAACTTGATCAAGTTGACATTACGTTTGAATTCTTCAAAACATCTTGTGGGCAATGCCTTGGTGAAGCCATCTGCAATATGATCTCTTGAATGAATAAAATGAATATCCAACTGTTTGTTGCAAACACGTTCTCTCACAAAGTGAAAATCTATCTCAATATGTTTTATTCTGGCATGAAAAACTGAATTAGCATAAAAATAAGTAGCACCAAGATTGTCACACCAAAGACAAGCAGCTTGTACTTGTGTTACTCCAAGTTCACTTAGCATAGACTGAAGCCAGATAATTTCTGCAGTGCCATTTGCTAGTGGCTTATATTCAGCCTCTGTATTAGACCTAGAAACATATGCCTGTTTCTTAGCACATATATTAGATTTGGACCAAAGAATATGGCAAAGCTACCTGTGGACCTTCTGTCAAGAAGACTTTCAGCCCAGTCAACATCAACAAATTCACTGAAAAGGGTAGGCCAATGACTGCTGCTGTAAAATCCGTGCCCCCTTTTGTCCTGTTGTATGGTGTGTTTGTTTTGGGTTGGGAATTTGTGACTGCCTTTTCTTTGGGTCAGTCAATACATTAATGGGCTGAGGCCCATTAACTATGTGACCAGGCTACCTTGAGGCCCGTTAACTGTGTGACCAGGCTAGCTCTGTCCAACCCATCTAAAACCCAGCCCTTCACACCCTCCCTTTGTTTTTTTCTTTCTATTTTTATGTTTCTTTCGCTTTTTAGTATTTTTTTCTTATGGGTACTTTTTTATGTTGGTTGAGTGTAAATGTATTCATGCAAATGCTATACAATAAGTGTGTAACTACACTAGAGCGTGAAAATTGCATTATTATATATGTATTCAATTGCATATTACGGAAAGTGCGATTTTCACTAGTTGGAAAAAACCTAGTAGCGGCGTTCCGAAACGTTGTTATCAACGCGGAGGCCCGACGCCGGTAGTATGACACATGTGGTAAGCTGATACTACGGGCGTCGGTCATGAACGCCACTTGTATATGTGTCAATGTGGCGTTGGGGATCAACACCATTAAAATACTAATAATCACTAGCGCACCCTAGTGAACAGACACCGGTAGTACTACTCACGTTTCATTTTGCCGGGACTGACTTTGAGCTGCAGGTCCCTCTCATCAGTAAACCACGACTGTCAGATAAGCGTGTTACACTAATATAGTGAAAATATTAATTAACTAAATCTTAGTTAATAATAAACTAGTTGGCATCCATATATTACAAAGATTTGAACAGTACTATTCAAATCACAAAAAAAATATAATCTAATTACAATTAATTCGAGTACCCAATTCCTCACCGTCCGGCCGCCTCTGTCACCGTCGGGCCGCCTACATGTCGTCATCCGAGATGTCGATGACATCCTCATGGCCGTAACCGCAGACGGTGCCTTCTACGACGTCCGATGGAGGAGTAGCCGGAGCGGGAGGCGGCTGGCTCTGCTCCTGCAAGATCTCCTCCCGCTCGCCAGGAGGAAGCGAACTAATATGTCGCTAACCTTAACGAGCGCCGTCTGCCATCCACAATTCCTCCATGGATGGAGGAGCAGGCGGAGCCGGAGCCGGAGGAGGTTGCAGCTCCTGCCGGCACATCTTCTCGTCTTCCCGGAGGGACACGAAGGAGCGGTCGATGGCGAGCTGCTCCTGCGTGAAGTCCTGGTCGGCGCTGATGTGCGCCATGAGGTCCTCATCGGTGCGGTGCGCCTTGTTTTGCGCCTCCATGGCTAGATGCTTTCCCCTACGCCATCTCACCCACCATGTCGATGTCCCACTACCGGATGTCAATATAAGTCCTGGTTGGTGATGGATCCGGCGACTCATCCATCGAGAAGCCAGCGGTGCAAGGAGCGACGGTTTGAGCTAGTGAGGGTTTGTGTGGAGAGGGGGCAGCGGATAAGGGAATATCCTATTTGCCGCTCGTTGCAGCAAAATGTCGAGGCGACGCACAGGGAGATCGATCGAGCGTTCGGGCGTGGGCCGGCCCGTAAAACGTTTCGACGATTCGAGTTATAGGAACCTTCTAGCTTGTTCCCAGCCATTTGTTTTCCGGTTTTGGGAACCTTCTAGAAGCTTAATAACACTTTTTTTATGTTTTTTTTTTCGTTTTTCGTTTTCCTTATTCCTGTTTATTTTTTCTTCTCTATCTTTTCCTTTTTTCCTTTTCCGTTTTTTCAAGTTTTATTTTTAATATTTTTTCGTCTTGCCCGTTTCTTTTATTTTTTTTCCTTTTTCTTCGCCTCTTCATTTTTCATAATTTAAAAAATGTTTAACATGTTTTCAAAATATTCAAATTTTGTAAGCATTTAAAAAATGTTGGTTTTTCAGAAAAAAATTCAAAATTTTAAAAATTGTTCGCGTTTTGAAAAATATGTTAAAAGTTGTTCCTGTTTAGAAAAAAACGTTCATGTATTCAAAAAATGTTCATACTTTCAACGTTGTATCATATTTTCAAAAAGATTCTCCATTTTAAAATTTGTTCTTCATTTTTTGTTTCTCTGTTTATCTTTTCTTTTCAATTTCATTTTTCTTTCTCAGATTTATTTTTCTTTTACGAAAAATGTTTGCATTTCACAAATTTTGTTCATTCTTATAGAAAATGTTCGAGTTCTCAAATTTTGTTCATAAAATTCAAAATTTGTTCGCTTCATTTTAGAAAATGTTCGGTAATTCAAAAAATGTTCAACTTTTTTAATTTTGTTCACAATCCAAATGTTATTTGTTTTATAAAATTCCCATTTTTTAAAATGTGTTCGGAAATTCAAAAAAAATGTTCACCTTTTCATAAATTAAAAAATGTATGGAAATTGCAAAAAACAAATGTTCCTGTTTCAACATTTTGTGTGCTAGAACTTCTAAAGTTGTTCACGTTTTTGCAAATTTATTCAAAAGTTAGATCCCTGGCTCACAAATTTTAATTTTAAAAGGAATTTGGCGAACTTGTTTTATTTTTTCGCGGTTGTCTATAGTTCTTTAGTACTCGCGCTGCAATTGTTCCAGAGGTGGTCTGTTGTCGTAGTGGCTTGCGCATCGCGGGCAACATCAGCAGGTCGGGGATTCGATCCCTAGTTGCCCGCCCTATTTGTTTTTGCGATTTTACAATCCGCCAAGGACAGTGAATGGGCCGGGCCAGTTAACCCGTCTCGTGTGCGAAACTGCGCCTCTTTGCCGCAGTAAGCGGCACATAGGAGGTCCCGCGGATAAGACCAATCCACTCCCGGATGGATAATACCCTCTGTCTTTGGGCCGGGCCACGTTAGCAGCGTTGGACCGCCATGCACCGCCAGCAACAACTGATGTGCAGTGGGCCAGTGGCGTTGAGTTCTAACCCAACGTCAGTACTATGTTCTCACAACAAAACATTTTATAGTGTTTACTTTTTCAGATATGATAACGAATTATGCAAAAAATGAATCTTTTAGTGCTCTTATGACCTTTGTGACACACAAGTTTTCACATACGTACATTACATTTAATATTTTGCCTACTCGTCCAAATACACCATGACGTTGAAATTGTTATGTGTTAATGCAAACTTTTGTACTGTTTAACATTATTTACACCACATGATAGTTAAAAAGACATATATGCAAAAATGGGTGACAACACCTGTAATTTGGACGCGGCCAAATTTATGGTTTTTGTGCAAAACAAACTTATTTAATAGGCTTGTTAGTGCCGTCTACGGGGTGTTCAAACGCTTGTGGACTTAGGTCAAAATAGGTGGGCGGCTAGGCGGGTGCCAGTAATAGCATCTCTGGGTGGCGTTTTCTTGTCATCAACGTCGGTAATGATGTTTCTCTTAATTTGTCTGGATGCATTCGGTATGACAAGACGGATGAAGAGGGATTTGTGGAATCGATTGTTTATTGCTTGAGGCTCGTGGACATATATATGAGTACATGATATTTTTGTAGTACAAGACAAGCTAGAATACCTTCTAGTTTATCCTATTTTTCCAATCTGATCATGATACTCAACATCCCCCGTAGTCATAACGGTAACGACGCAGACAGTGAGACTGGAAAATAATCCGAAAGCCGACGGACATACCCCCACAGTTGTAAAGGTCGACGCATCACGAAAGTCGTGGCCGGAGTGGAAACCGACGAGGTTGCTCAAGTAAGGCGGTAGCCCTGTGTGCTGATGTCGAGGTAGCCGATAGCGTAGGGTGGTGGAGCCATGGTCGAGGTAGTCATGCGAGGGACACCGTGGTAGATGTCGAGTCGGGGTGGCCAGTGTTGAGGTAGTTGCCGTTGTAGCAGATGAGGTTTGGGCCGTGCAACTCTCAATGCATTGATCGGGTCCACTAGGCACGTATATATGGTGTACAAGACTGGGGCCACAACCTCAAATATACAAGAAAACTAGGAGGTGTGCCTATGACACAATATACATGCACAATATGTTCAACAACTGTGGACCGGGAAGAAGAGCGGCGGCGGCTAGGATAAGAGCGTGGCGGCGGTGCTCGAAGTAGGCGAGGAAGAATCCGACAGTGTGCCGAAGACAACGCGAAAGGTCCCATTTGCGCGCCTGGGAAGGCGGCGGGGCGCATACCACACAGAAGTTGACACGCGTGGACGGTGAAGTGGACCGCACTCTGGGGCGATATGGCCCGAAGGGGCGACACAGCGACAGCCCACAGGTCGGGGCGACGTGCGGGGAAGACCTCAAGGCGGCGGCAAGGACCGCGTGCCACGCTTAATACGGCATGATGACGCGACACAGCGGCAACGCGAGGGTCGGTGCAGCCACAGAGACAACCTAAAGCGGATGGACTCAGGGCGGCGGTCGACCATGGACCGCGGCACTACGACCCGAAAGGGCGATGCAGCGGCAGTGCACGGGTCGGTGCAGCCGCGGGGAGAACCACGGGACGGCGGCAAGGACCGTGTGCCACCCTCGCTATGGCCCGATGGGGTGATGCAGCGGCAGCGCGAGGGTCCGTGCAGCCATGAGGGCAGCCTAAAGCGAACAGGCTTGAGGTTGTGGTGGACCACGGGCCGCGACACTACGGCGCAAAGGAGCACCACAACGACAGCGCGCGGGTCGTTGTAGCCGCGGAAAAATGATGGGGCGGCGGCGCTGGACGGGCGATACGGCGGCAACCGGTTGGTCGATCGGTGAAGGGGCACGCGTACTTGGTGACGATCTTCACGGAATTCGTTGCAGGCACCCGTGCGGTTGATCAAACCAGACGGCGCGTGCAAGCACACGAACAACCTCCATCCCGTGCTGGACGCTGCATGTATGTATGAGAAGTCAACATGACCAATGCACAAGCACCAACATGTACACCCATGCACTAGACACGGGCATGCGGTGTGGACGGATCGGCCAACGCACATGCTCGAGCAGCAACACACGCCCGTGCAAGAGGGCTGGATGGTCGCGAGCGGCCGTCGGACGAGCGGCCGACGAGACGCGAAGATGTCGATGGTGTAGAGGCGCGTTGTAGACGATGAACGGCCATGGGCGACTCAATCCATTTTAGATTGAAAATCCACAGAAGAAGCACCAATCAAAACGATCAGCGCGAGAGAGAAAACCACGGATCAAGGATTAAAAAAAACTCTTGAGGGCAGCCGATCAACACGAGGACGAACGAATCCTAGATACAGGCGGCGCGGCCCCCGGCAGCGATCATGGAGAGCAACCGTCCTGTGGGCGGCATGGTGCGAAAGCAGCTGTGGCTAGAGTTTGGATCGAGATTAGGCTGATACCATCTTAGAAGGGATGATGAGGGATTGGTGGAATCAATTGTTTATTGCTTGAGCCTCATAGGCATATATATAGGAGTACATGATATTCTTGGGTAAGGATAAGTTAGAATACTTCCTAGTCTATTCTATATTTTCAATCTAGAACAAACATATTTGGTACTTCGCATTCTCCAATAGTGCGTAAATGGTGTATCTACCACTTGGCATTCTCCAAACATATTTGCACGCTCATAAATCACCCGTTCACAGTTCCCCTCTACCCGCATCGATCCGCAGCCGCACCGCCGCCTCCCCTCCGATCCGATCCCCGCCCGCAGGTAGCCACCGCACATGGTAGGTAGCCATGCTGACCCGCGGCCGCGCCGGCAAATACCCCAGCCGTGGATACACGTGGTTCGGGGGTTGGCACGCTATCAACGACGGGGACGACAACAAACCCCGCCCGAGTTTGCTCGAACGGCAGCTGCGCAATGCCGTGCGCGATGGGCGGTTGCCCTACGAAATGCCGCAGCCTGTGTGATGTCGACCCCGGGGCACTGTCACCTTCCGCCGCCCCGTGCAATTCATGGTGGATCTCGGCGACCAAGCGCGGCCGAGGCCGAGCTCGCCACGGCTGTTGCCTCCGATGTGCGCACCGAATTAGGCCCGTCGGGCCCTTGGTCGCCACGGCCGATGCATCAGATGTGAGGTGCGAGCTCGAGCGGTTGGGCGCCATGCTCATCGTGGCCGGTGCGTCGGATGTGTGGCGCGAGCTCGAGCGGCCGGCCGCCGTGCTCGTCGCGCCTGGTGCATCGGATGTGCGGCGCTGGATAGCGCCGCCTGGGCACGCCGTGCTCGCCATGGCGGCTGCATCCGAAGTGCGACACGATGTGTCACTGCCTCCCGTGACGCCGGAGTTCGACTTCTACGCTTACCCTCCAGACGAGTGCGGAGGATTTTGGGCGGCGATCGAAGGCGAGGTTGCCATGGGGACAAGTCACAACAGCGAGTACCCATGGCCTTAGCCTGGGCGCCGGCCGACTGGTGATCGCGTTCGTCGAAGCTTCATGTCGTTTATGCATGCATCGATCGTAGTGGTTTATTAGTTTGCCGCTAGCTTATATGGTTTTTAATGTGATCGAGAAGATGTACACCCTATCTCGGTCGTTTCTTCGGTGTACATATATGGGTGTTTGGATCGTGACTATTTTTGCCATATATTACCACATTATTTTTGCCTTATTTGCCTTGTTTAAGGAAATCTTACTATATTTTTTGTGTCTATGACATGTAAGGTTTACTACTTATAAAAAAATTCTTGCCTTAGGTATGGCTAGAACCAAACACACGCCTAACTTTGTCAAACTTGTCTAAGGTGAGGTGTGGTAAAGTGTAGTAAGATGTAGCTAGGAACCAAACAACCCCTTCGCAGGTGTGCTTCCTCCTATTAATTAATACAGTGAAATGTTCAAATATTTGCTTTCTACACAATCTCATTTTTCAGTTGCGTCGACGGCAATGCCATCGCCTGAGATAGCGCTAGCCGTAGGAGCGTGGGCTTAGGAGCCAAACGCTGCTGTTGTTTCCTTTGCAATTTGTGGTGTCGGTTAAGAAAACCAACGCCCCTGGTACAACGTGATTTAGTGGCGCTGACGAGTAGTCGGACGCCAGCGCTAATTTGACGAAGGGCATGCGTCGGTATTCCAATGCCGCTGATAGAGAATTACTACACGCAGGTCAGTGTTTCTGGAATCGCTGCTAGTTTAACGAAATAGCACCGGCGTCCAGAATCAGTGCGGCGCCGCTGGCTAACTATACTCCTCTAATGATTTCTCTACTAGTGTTCAGTGCAAAGTTGTGTGCACATTTTTTATTTTTTATTTTTTTTCTTCTGAAAGTGCAATACCGATGTCACTATTACATTCTTACTTAGAAACATTCTGGAAACGTTTTTGTAAAAAAAATCACTATTATATACTTGTCCTTGCATATTACGAAAAAACATAATTTATGTGTAAGTTGTTTGCCAATTTTGTCATTATGTTTTTTTACTTTCCTTTTTCTTAAAGGGTATATCAGTGCCGTTAATTCATTCTTTCTTAGAAACATTCATTGTTTCGATTTTTTGTTTAGTTTGAATTTCATTCAGTTTTTTCTTCAAGGGTAATGCATTTTCCAATAATTCATTCTTTCTTTGAAAATTTATTATTTTTATTTTGTTTTAGTTTCTGTTTCAATTTCTTTCTTCTTAAAGGGTAATACCATACCACTAATTCATTCATTCCTAGGGCTTTTCCTTTTTGTAAAAAATCTACTATTATATGGTTATTCTTGCATATTCTACAAAAGCGCGATTTCTGTGGAAATTATGTGCAAATTTTGCCATTATGTCTTTATTTTTAAAGGGTAATATCAAGGCCACCAATTTATTCATTCTTAGAACACTTCTTTTTTGTGTGAAAACTCTAATATTATATGCTTATTCTTGAGTATTAATAAAATCTTTGTAAATTGTGTGCAAATTTTTTCATTCTATTTTGCTTCATATTTTTCCTTAAAGGGAAAGAGCATCTCCACTCGCGCCCCCAACATGCCCCCAGTGCTCTTTTTTTAGCACCGGCGCCGAAAAATTGGCCCAGTCGCGCCTCCAAGGCCTTGTTATCGCTGGTTTGGGCCGAAATAACAGCCGGTGAACCCGAGCCGAACCCAGGTCCCCGGGGGTCGCTTGGGGGCGCCGGCCGAAGCGAAAAGGCGTGTGGGTCCGCTCTATCGGCGAGAGAAGGCCCTTTTCCCGCCGATCCCCCCGCTTTTCCCCCTCCGTTTCCCTCCGTTCCCCCCTTTTGCCCCTCTTCTCCCGCCATTCTCCTCCATCTCCCCTCCATCCAACCGCCTCGCGCCGCTACCGATGCTGATGCCACCTAGCCGAAGCAGGGCGCGTCGCCGTCCAAACCACCGGGCATGTTGAACGCCGACTAGAAGGCGGAGGTTCAGCTCCGGGAGTTTGTCGCCACCGACAGGCGGAACAGGCTAAACGCCAAGAAGGCCTGGGACAGCAGGGCAGCAACGGCTGCGGCTGCGGCGGAGCAGGCAGAGGCGTCTCGCGCAGCGGAGCAGGCAGAGGCATCTCGCACGGCCCGCACGCCCCTGGAGCCAGCGGAGCGTCGAGTCGCCACAGCCCTGGGGGTGCTCGCCCTAGCCTGGCTACGCCGACGGCGACGCGCACGGCGGGTTCAACCCCAACATTACCTTTCCGCATGGCCACCCTGCCCAGCGCACGCCCTCACCCGCGTTCGCCGGCGTCCAGTACCCCCCGTACACGTACTCACCGCCGGCTTACGCAGCCTCCCCGACACCGCCTCTGCGCTATGGCGTGCTGCACTTCTCGTAAGCCTCGTCGTCACATCTCGGCAACCCTGACGCAACGGAAGCCGACATGGACGACATCATCACGAGCGGCTCGGCCGCCGCCGCCTCCCCCCCGGTTCAATGCCCAAGACAATACAATGGACCTCACCGGCGACATGGACGACAAGCTCTACTACGGCGAGGAGGAGGAGGAGGAGGAACCGGCGCCTGCTCCGGCGAGAAAAGGGAAAAGGAAGAAGCGGGCGGCCAGGACCGGCGAGCCGCGCGTCAAGTGGGGGTCCAAAGAAGACGAGTGCCTCACTGAAGCGTGGAAAACCGTCTGCCTCGACCCGATCACCGGCACGAATCAGAGCGCCGACACATACTGGGAGCGCATCAAGTCGGAGTTCGACGAGCGCAAGTTGGTCGCCCCTACTTTGCCACCATCAACATGAAGCGCGGCTCGAAGACCATGGCGAACCATTGGGCGCTCATCCAGGCGGCGTGCAACAAATGGCATGGGATCGTCGAGGAGGTCGCGGCTCGCCCAGAAAGCGGCGCCGGCATCGAGGGTCAGGTATGCACAGACGTCGGTCTCTCGCTCATTTTTCGCCGTGCGTCGCCAACACATGTTCCTCGACGCAGATGGTCCGGATGTTCGCCATGTACCGCCAGGACAGCAGCACCGACCAAGAGTTCAAGTACCTCCACGTCTTTTCCCGGATCGAGAAGTGCGAGAAGTGGGCGGACGTCCGGCGCACCCTCGCCAAGGGCAAGGAGACGTACAAGCCGGACGCGCCGACGCCGGGCGCGACCGATGGGCGCTCGGACGGCAACAAACGGGCCAAGTCGGCGAAGGACGTCGCGCCGGCTACCGCGCGGCTGCAAGCATCCATCGAGCAGCGCCTCACCGACGCCAAGACCCACGCCGCCCAGAGGGAAGAGAAAACCGAGGCGCGATAGTCTGCGTTGATGATGAACAGCGCCGTCAAGCTTGACCTGCTCCGGACCAACGTCGCCATGAAGAAGAGGAACGCCGACCTGGCATTCCTGATGGGGGGGGGGGGGGGGGGGCGAACATGTCGACGATGGACAAGCAGGTCAAGGCGTGGTACCTGCCGGAGCGTGGCCTCATCCTAAACCAGATGTCGTCGGCGGCCGCGCCAACTCCCTCGCCGGCCCCAACGCCGCCGCCAAGCCCGAGCGATGATGCTTCCACGACGCCTAGCATAGAAGCCGCGCCGACGCCGACCAGCCCGCGCACGCCGACTCCCGCCAGTCCGACACCGGAGGTCGACGCCGCCGTTTGATGCATTGCCTACGCGTCCTTTGTTTTGAACGCCGAACTTTTTATTGATCGCCGAGCTGTGGCATGGTGATCGCCGAATTGATTGCCGGACTTGTGGCGCTGATCGCCGAACTTGCGTCGTTTTTTGAGTAGCGGGAATGGACAAGTTTGAATTTATGACGTCTTGGGGGCGGCACCTGGGGACGTGGCTGGGAACTAGATCTCCCCCAGGGCCAGAAAAGCGCTGGCTGAAGGGCCAAAATAGCGCCGGGGGGTGCGTTGGGGGGCCGAACGAGTGGAGATGCTCTAATACCAGTGTTACTATTTGATCCTTTTTTAGAAAACTTCATTATTTTGATTTTATTTTAATTTCACTTTCATTTTCTTTCTTCAACTACCATTGCCACTAATTCATTCTTTCCTTCTGAATTTTGGCTTCTGAAAATTTTCATCTATTACTGGATCAGTTACTCAGCATTCATACCAGATTAAGGCTTCCATTTAATTAATATTTTTCATTGCCACATGCAAATGCAACATTGCGTATATATGCAAACTGTCAAGAAACTGGATCGGCCCATGCGAACAAATTAGCTTTCATAGTATCATTTAGGCTAACACCATTTCTTTTTATATCTAATTTGCAGTGATTCTCTTGGATGATGCAGGTTGGTGATCTTGGACTTTCCAAAGTAAAGTGCCAGACGCTCATCTCTTGTGGTGTGAGTGGAATGCTTCCATGGATGGCCCCAGAACTTCTGAATGGGACTACCAGCTTGGTCTCTGAAAAGGTCTGCTAATCCATCTCTGTCTGTATGTATCATATAGATACCTATATCCAGCCAAGTTAGCGTACAACTCGCACATTGGATTACTGTCTGACATGTTTCCCTCAGGTTGACGTCTACTCTTTTGGGATTGTTCTGTGGGAAATCCTCACGGGAGAAGAGCCATATGCAGGTTTACATTACGGTGCTATTCTTGGTGGGTACAAAATCAGCCATCGTGTGAATATGTTATTCCTCCCTGAAATTGTATTTGCATTCAAATTTTGATAGAAGACTGTGGTTTTACTGTCAGGTGGTATTGTGATGAACACTCTGCGGCCGCCGGTGCCTGACTCATGTGACCCAGAGTGGAGATCTCTGATGGAGCAATGCTGGGCGACAGAACCATTACAACGCCCAAGCTTTACCCAGATTGTTGCTAGATTGCGCTCCATGGCTGCAGCCAAGAAGGCGCAGCCCTACGGTAACTGAATGCTGGAGCATCGCCGACAAGTTCTTACATTTAAGAATTCAGTGTTGAAACTACTGAAATATACTCCCTCTGTTCCAAAATAAGTGACTCCGTCCATTTTTCGATAGAATGGTTGAATTTTTTGTACAGACACAAAAAATATGTTGGCAAGTACTCCCTCCGTTTCAAATTACTCGTCGCAGAAATGGATGTATTTAGAACTAAAATACATCTAGATACATCCATACCTGCGACAAGTAATTCGGAACGGAGGGAGTAGTAGAGAAGAGCTGAAGAGGAGAATATTGTAAGTCACTTCTAGATCATTGACATGGCCCTGGCCAACACAATAGAGTTGTTCCGAGTAAAACTAAAAGCGAAATAAAGAAAACATGGTTGTATTTGTTGTCAGTGCGTGAGCGTATCCCAAGGGCATATATAGCCCTGCAGAAGAAGAGCTAGCATATAGAGAGAGAGGATCAACAGCAGGTGCATCAACATAAGCAAATGGGGCTAGGCGAGTTAACATCTGTGAGAAGACAAAATGGAGCTATTCATCACTGTGTTAGGGTACAGTTGCCGCTACTGTATCTCCGGAGTGACACAAAACCGTAGCAAGGTAGTAGGTACCTTTAGGTAAAACACAACAAATAAAGAAGATTCTCCTTCCGATCCATATTACTTGTCTCTCAAACGAATGTATCTAACACTTAAATACATCTAGATACATCCACTTAAGCGACAAGTAATATGTATTTAAGGGAGTAGCTATTTTAAAATTAATAAATACATCTAGATATATCCCTAGCGGATTACCAGAAGTAGACACATTTCAAAAGGGGTTAATTTGATAAATGCCACTACAAATCTAGCAATTATGATAAATGCCACTGCAATTTTCAAACTTTGAAAAATGCCATGTTATGCCATTTCCAATGGCATTTTTCAAAGTCAGGAGTGGTGTTTGTCAAAGTTTGCACAAATTACAGTGGCATTTTTTAAAGTTTGGAAATTGCAATGGCATTTTATGAATCGCCATAATTGGAGTGACATTTATCTAATTAACCCTTCCAAAAGACAAGCAATCATCCATCCTAAACGGTTGTTCGATTACCCCGCCTGGTCTTCTTTCGGGACACCTGCCTTTCTACATTGCCAGGTAGGCTATCCAGATGCCTCGCCCCCTCGCATGATCATAAGATGGCTAGCATCTGCCACTTCGCGCATGCTCGGGCTTTCCAATGCCCAACTGTTTGGCTACCCTGTCTAGTTCTTTATGGATGCGGTTGGTAGCCCGCATATACCCCAGCCAGGCCAACGCGAGAAGAAAATGGCCCGTTTGGTTACCCGTATTCATTGTTGGGCCTACATAGCACGAACATTAAAGCACCTCTGGGCTTGTATCCAAAGGAACGCTCAAATCGCCCGTTTTTGTGGAGCCAGGCCCGAGCGGTGCAACCCTAGGCACGTGGGCGTGGGCGGTTGCACGCGTGGATGCAGTCTCAAGAAGTCGCGTTGTTTCCCGAAGCGTCATCATAAATTACCCTCACCTCCCTTCATCACCGCTCTCTCCTCTCTTCCCCACTCACACAGGCGGAGGCGACCACCGGATCGACAGCATAACGATCCAAGACAACGGCTACCACCAGAGCAACTGGAGACATCCATCGGCTCTGTAGCTTTACTGCTTTCGACTCGGGCTAGATTAGATTTGAGCATGCGATTGGGAGTTAGGGAGGGGATTTTACACATCGGGGGTGGAGGATTGGATTAAAACACTGCCATCGATTGATTCTGCACTAACACCTTCTAGGGTTCCTAGGTCATTTTTCGATTACATCAGGGGTGGGGATTGGGGGTACAAACTTTCTTGTCTAGCTGCGGTAATCCTGGAGTCGCGTCGAGTAATGGAGGGGGGGGGGGAGGGGGCGTACCCATCTTCTTTCGTTCCTCATCGTCTTCGTCGTCATTATCTTTGCCAAGAACGATGGGTCTTGCACGGTCGCTTGCCGCCGGCGCCCTGGCCACCATCTGCACCTCGTTGTTGTCGTCCTTCGGCGACCCGAACGTTCTATCCGGTATGCCGCGGCACGCTGGCCTTGAGGCGCCTTGTACTGCATGTACTTGACCCATCTGACCTTTGTCTTGCGTCACTGGAGTCTGCGTGATTCATGGCCCAACGCAGGATGTCCACTGATGTTGCACCCTTGGCTGGGTTCAGAATGAGTGTCTTCAACTTGTCCGGCGTAGCCTTCTTCATCAAAGCGTCGGCCTCCTTGTGCATGTCATCGATGCTGCTAAAGTTTCAGCACATTTCCATGTTGTGCACGAACTTCTTGCAGTCACCGAGCGAGCACCCAAGGAAAAGAAGGCCCTCCATCCAATGCCCTAGGGGAAAGGGTTGGGGTTGGAGTTGGATTTCATGGCGAGGGAGAGGTGGTGAAACTGAGGGGTTTGAGTGCGGTGCTGGGTTGGTAGGGTGGGTTAATATAGGAGTGTTAGGCGGATATGAATGAATGCTGACCATTGAACTACGTGATATTCATAATGCAGATTGACAAGGGCAAGGAGGTCGTGCCACCATTGAAGAAGGGCAAGAAGGTCGTGACGCCATTGGTCGAAGTGCCGATGCAGGATCACCCAAGCGCCAAACGGAGGAACTATGGCCACTACCATCAGGAGTCCGGACCAAGCAACTTCTGCAAGGTTATCCTTGCTCAAAAGCTAGAGAGTTTGCCAATGCCTCTGGAGTTCACGAAGCACTTCCCTGTCGTCCCTGCAGAGTTCAAGCTCAAGAAGAACACCGGCTGCGCATGGAGGGTGACGGTGAGGGTGGTTAACGATAGAGTCACCCTTGATCAGGGTTGGGCCACCTTCGTTGCCATTCACCAGATCATTTCAAGCTGCTGACCTCCGACACCATGAAGGTGACCATCTTCAACGACGAGGGCGTGGAGGTGGTCACCAAGTGCAAGGAGCACAACACTTTCGCCGTGACCTTCTGAGCTCCTGTTGCTGGTTCTTTGTTGGTTGTTGGTTTAAGACTTCGCTTTTGTTCTAAACGTATCGTACTATGTTGGTTTAAAACTTGTGATGCGTGGTTAAGACTTGTGTTTGTGCCTAAATTTGTTCTGTCGCTCTAATTTATGGTACGTTTGGTTTCCTAACTCAGCTAGCTTAGCTAGGCCAGGTTAATCTAGCCAGTTTCGGCTAGAGTCACCAAAAGCAAGGCTTGGTGTTTGGAAAGACCTAAAATTGAGGCGTTAACTGGCAAAGAGCCCACGTTCGTGTTTTTTTTCCAGTGCACGAGAACCAAATTGGCTCGCCTCGGTTGGCAAGCTTTTGTGGCGGTTAAAGGCTAAATTGCCACGAAAGGCTAGCTTTATTTTCCTAACCAAATGAATATCCTTGCCGGCAAGGCTAGGAGCTAGCTGCCCTTGCCTAAGATCCAAACGCACCCTTAGTTTTTTTCGTGTGTGGCTCTGGTAACCTCACCACATCAAGGAGGAGGTTACCACACAATGGTCCTGGATATAACCAAACAACCGGACTTGTGTTTCTCCTCAAACAAGTCCGCAACCAAACAACAGGCCTTCCATTTCGGCACATGCAAGCTAAAGGGGATGCCGGCAAACAATCTACATGTAGATGTTAGTTTTTTGCCTACATATGCTCAGCTAGGCCCAGCTGAGACAAATATGCAAAATGCCAAAAATGATACAGATAACCAAACGCATCCTATGTGCCTTCTTGATAGCTTCGCTCTGCCGGGTAAGCTACCGGATGGCAAGAAGTCCATGTAGCGGTGCGGAGCCCGTCGATGCACCTGGGCGTTGAACGTTGTCGGCACTACCTGTGGAGCCCATTTTGTCGTTGCTCTTGCACTGTGGATCTGGTGGACGCATGTTTCAGATCGGCTCCTAATCGATCCTACTCTGCCCGCACATCTGTTCAGCGCTTTCATCCTACTAGTAAGTGTGCACCTGCAACGCACGTATCCTAATAAAGTAAAATAAAAAATGAACTTTTGTATTGTTGTATTGGAACATTTAAATGCGTGTCATAGGTCATAGGTCTCAATGATTTCAATGTAATAATTTATTTTAGATGAAGTCATAGGTCTTGTTTGACCGGTGAAAGACTTCCATTGTTGAAATGTTGTGATTCCAAAATTCAAAATACAAAAATGAAAAAACTCTGTGCATGTAACACACGACCAATACACATGTCTTCACATAAAATTAACAATCACATAAATGTATTGTAAAAATAACAACTAAGCAAAATTATCTAGTAATCATCATTTGATGATGATCATCTCTGGAAGGTCCATCTTTTGATTAGATCTATAATGCTTCGTTCTAAGACTGGGATATTGTTTAGAACTTCATTCTCTTCATACTTCAAAATATGAACCAAAAATCGCTTCCTTAGTTCAAAATTATCCTACATATGCATTATATAACATTGTTATTAGAAAAAAAAAACATGAGTAACATGTGTAGAAATGAGCATGGTGTGAAATACTTACCTTGGGTACTGGAAAATGTAGCGTTCCATCATGCCATGAGTGCATTAAATTGAAAATCAAATAACCAGACAGGGGACTGCATGTATGAAATGTTACATGTGAGTTGAATGAATCAATTAAGATTGTGATGTATTGACAAGATTCTTACCCGTATGAATTTGTGGGAACAACAGGAACTTTGCATCCCCATTTTATAATGTCGTCCTTGAAGGCAGGGTTTCCAGTTTGAAGTGCAAGGTTTAGATCGTTGACCATAGTTTTAAGTATATGCTTTCCGAAAGTAGGTATTGAAAGCGGGTCCAAAATAGAAACAACTTTTTTTTGTTGGTCCAAGATGAACAATAAAAATAGTCCAAGAATATCACAAGGCAATAAAATCTGCAATGACGCATCAATCATTATCATTTATTAAGACCAAATAAACAATGACTTTGGATTGAAATCTTACCGTATCACATTCTGAGATATGATACTCATTGCTATTAGGCCAGCTATCAAATAGTTGTGCCAACATATCAATGTCCATACCATCACGATGACTTGGGACTCGTGCATCGTCGGACATGGACTACAATAATGTAAGAAAACATGAGTAGAATAAGGCAAAATGTAAAATGTGATTATAATAACTTACACAGAATCGTAGATCCATATAGTGTGTTGGGACATCTCTAGCAAGCTGGACGTCGTGGCACGCTAGTATCCTCACAGCCATGTTAAAACAACCAGCATCCATGTACTCATCATTCTTTAATATGTTCTTTAATTGTCTCAAGTTCAAACTAATAGGATAAGGTTGAGAGCTTTTCACCCATTCGCTCCTGTGAAATGGGAATTCTGTCATTATACAAGAGTAATAGGAACAAAAATGAATTGCAAAAATGTGTCTTACTCTAGCATCGGGACATCATCAACCATGCTGATGAACAAGCAAAGTTCATCTATTAAGTCGTCGTTTGTTGGAGTGACAGACGGCGAAAGGATAAATGATTGCGAGATGAGCTCAACTTGTGACGATGAGTTGGATGCTTTAGGTTTATTAGGAGGTCTTTCGACAATCATACAATCAGTGGGATCCGTGTTGATTTCATCATCATCCAAGTCTCGATTTCTTATATCGTCATCATTGAATTCCGAGTCGACTAAAATGACAGCTAATTTTGTTCTAAAATCTGTCATGTGAACCTAAAGTGAAGTAGTAATAAGACTTAGTTTTCAAATAATGATACAACACAAAATAATTAGTATCATGATACGATGCAAAATATACCTGTTCAGGAGTGTCGGACAAACTATCTCCCGTGAAGTACTCCATGTAATTTAACATCCAGAGACCACAAGACCACCTTGATGATAAAGAATTTTTGTTATGCTTAATAACAAAAATATTAATAAAAAAATAGTATCATAAAATGATGATGACTGAACCACACTATCATACCGGATACGCTTGTAGAAAAAGAACTAAACAACGTTTGCCGCTAATATAAATCAAATGACCAAAAGGGCTATCAATAAAATAACTAAATTTCTAACCCATATATGTTTTTATATATAAATCAAATGAACAAAATGGTTATCAATAAAAAAATGAATTTGTGAATGCATAATTATTTTTGAGAGGAACCCATATAATTATTACTTCACCGAATGGGTTGTCGATCATAGATACAAAAATTAAACAAAAGAGACACGGCCGATGATCCATTTGGTCGATGTACTATTATTGGGTGGCGTAATTATGTGATAGAAAATAGACCAGAGGTCAGATTGCAAAAGAGAAAAAAAAGCAACGAAAGAAACACTAATAAGGAGCAGCCGGTGAAAAGTAAAATAAAAAAAGAGCAACAGGAAGCCGTCCGTCGCACTATCACTATCTCGATCTCTCCAGTACACTATCACTTTGCTTTATCCACTCTCACTTCTTCCTCCACCAGCCGCCTCCTCTGTAGCACGGCGCCTACTCTGCAGCACGCCACATCCTCTCCCGGCACGACGCCGGCCGCCCCCCCCCCACCCACCCACCACCACCAGGGCCTCGCCCCGTCTCCTCCTATCCCCTCCAGGGCCTCGCCCCGTCTCCTCCTATCCCCTCCAGGGCCTCGCCCCGTCGGCCCTTATCCCCAGCACGGCCTCGCCCCGCCCCCTCCTCTGACCACCGCGGCCTTGCCTCGCCGCCAACCCCGCGGATCTTCCCTGGATCGACTCTGCCACCTTCATCCTACTGCCCCAGAGGATATCGAGATGTGAGCTGGTCGACACAATTCGGGAGCAGGCATATCGAATTGGATCGAGATCCCGTGCGTCATCAAGTCGCTCTGGGAAGGAGTTCGCAGCTCGCGTACGTGCTCTACAGGATCAGACTAATCTCTCTGTCGCCGCTGTTGTTGGCTTGCAATAGACCAGACTGTTTCAGAGGTCAGTTCATCTATCTATCCTCAAGTAGGCCTTGTATCCATTCCTCTGCTTTTCATGCAGCTTCAGTTTGTACACTTAGTAGAACACACTTCCTGACCAAATGATGGACAATAACTCTTCCAGGTACCACAAAGTGGTTGATTCAAAGTTCGCACTATTTATATCACAGGTAATGGTAATAGGAATTTCAGTTCTTGTTCTTGATCTCCTGTATGTAGAATGTTATTTTTTACATTGCTTGTACCAATTGCAGGATGGTACAAATGGAGAAGTAAAAAATAAGGCCTGGAGTTATACCCAAATAATTTATGCAGGTGCGGAAAGAAACACTTGATCTATGCTCAATTGCCTAATAGTATAACAGAACACGCTCTGCTTCTTCTCCTGTAATATTGCTAGCATAGCTGATACTTCTCATGTAATATTGCTAGCATAGTTGATAGTACAAGTTAATGCGTGACTGCTTACTCTATTTAGCCCTATGAGTGAATAAAAAAAGGTTGAAAATCGTAACGCATTTTTTATATGCAGCCCAATGAAGTGTATCGCCTTGAGCTCCATTATTTAGGCCAGATCTCATGAGAGGTGTTGTGTCAATTGCATTGGCATACAATAAGGTAAATAATTGCATTGGCATACCAAATCTCTTGAACAAATGTGATTCAGGAATGCTATGAGTGATAAAATAAACATAATAACATACCAAATGTGCCCTGTTAAGCATAAATGCGATGAGTTATAGTAGGAGGCGTACCCATCCGTCTAAAGACTGCTCTTAATATATTCTTCTCTTTTCCATGTTGTAACATCTAGATCAATCCACTTATCGGATTTTAATTCCATGTGCTTGGATGCATATTTGAATATATCCTCTAGTCCTTCTAGTTGTTGTACCAACAAATGGAAAAAGTATAAGCATCACAAGTGAGAAATAAGAAAAAGAAGGTTCTTAGAAAAGATGGGGGAGTAGGACTAAGTACTAACCGTATCAGTGAGGTCCTTGCGGCTCATGTATGGGCCTAGCGAGTCGAGCACTTGAACACATTTTTTTCTGGCATTTATAACACATAAATACCAGTGAATGTCGTCCATGTTTATTGGTAAGTATATCTGAAGAAAATGATTATTTTAGTTGTAGAAGTATGTGGACGAATCGGTCGTTCTTGCTGTAGTTCATAGAAATATGTAGAAAAGTAAGACTAACCATATCGTTTTCCAAATACGCTTTGGCTCTGTTTAATACCCATGCTGGTGCAGCATCCATGTCATGTGAGGGCAGATAGCTACCGATCTTCATCATCTTAGAGATGCATGCATTCTCTAAGAACACACTTCCACCTGACCTTACTCGTAGATGCTCCGTAAAAATCATGCAATTTATGTACGTATTTATGACCTACAATTAGAAGTATACATAGTATATTAGATGACACATACTTCTAATTAAATAGCATCTTCATGTCCTAATATACTTACTTCGTCGCCAACCCATTCTTTGGGAGATAGAAGAGATAGTAAATGTCTTTTTTTCAGAAATGCGTCGCCGATGCTCACTAAATTTCTTTCTTTACTTGGTTCGGATCTGATTTTTTCTATAACGGACCAATCATCGCCAGTGCAGGCATAATCTGTCACGATGGCCATAATAACATTTAATGATAATGAACGCAAAAACAATAATATAGCAGTACAAGGACATTGAAGGTTTTGTTCTGTGCCTTGTGGAGAAACAACATAGTCTTGTGCCTCTTAGGCTTGTTATGTCGTCGTATATGTTTCTTTATATGCACGGGCATTGTTAGCTCGTCCTCTATAGTTTGAAGCCCTTCCGTGCCGGGTGTTTGTACCAATTTCTCGTCCTCAATTGCCCCCATTTGTTGACTTGTTTCATTGTGGGTTAATTTCTGAAAACAATATTAGAAGAATTACCCGTATGTAGGATATAATATAATTATAATAGTTTTGGAAGAAATAATTGGAAAAGGAAAGTCACATTTGTATGTTCAGAATCTTTGGCCTCTCTGTTTGCTATGTTTTCTTCAAGAATAGGTGTATATTCTGAGCTCTCCGTGCAATTATTTTCCTCCACTTCATTATTGTTGAGTACTTCACTTGATTCGTCATCTCTCGGTAGCTAAAACACATGGTAGTATAATATTATAACAGATAGAATATCTTTTTGATATGATATTGTACTAAAAAATTTACAAAGTGCTCTGTGGTGTTAGAATTAGAATAGTAATGACATGTG
Organism: Triticum aestivum; assembly: GCF_018294505.1. Classification (NCBI taxonomy): domain Eukaryota; kingdom Viridiplantae; phylum Streptophyta; class Magnoliopsida; order Poales; family Poaceae; genus Triticum; species Triticum aestivum. The sequence goes on from NC_057814.1 coordinate 599,725,258, forward strand.
GAAAGAAAACTTGCCTCTGTGGACTCGGGATATGTATCCTCCTGTACGGTTATCACCTCATCAATATGCATATTCTCTGTATCCTCCATAGTAGAGTCTTCTTGTATCAACTGTGCCGACTCATAGTTTGTATCCTCGTCCTTCTTTATGACCTCTTCAACCTGCATATTATCTATATCCTCATCCTTTGCTACCTTGTTGATGCCATCCTAACAACCCAAGTATGACACTTTTAGATAGGAAACCTTGCATAGAAAGAACAGAGATATAATATGTCTTTACCATCTCGATAGCATGGACAGTAGTACCGGATCTGGTTGGAGATTGACTCGCATGGGGCACCGGTGACGGAGGTGTAGACATGGACGATGACGGTGCTTCACCAAGGGCAGATGTGAGCGGCTCAGTGGAGAGACTTGTTGTGGATGTATGTTGGGATGCGGATGAGAGATCGCGAGGGAGGATGGAGGAGAGGTGAAAGTAATGGTATCAGACAATATAAGGCAGAATCGTGAGAGAAAGGAAACTACTATCGCGATAATTGGGGACTCCTGATTGCTATCATCCCCGGATTTTTCTGAGGCCCCAGAATCTTATCTTGTGCTTTTTTTATACTCACACAAAATTATTGGAGTTATTTTCGTGGTACATTTTATATGCATAAATATTGTGATTGGCCCACCTTCCTTCTGTAACCGTGGGCTTAATAATTCAGAAAAGGCACACCCTTTTAATATTTGAGAAACTAATTTTTTCTGTTTCATTTGAAATTTAGCTGATGTATGGTGGTTGCCTTCTTGTACATGAGCAAGCGACTGCGGGAGATCACGACTTGTTCTTTTGATTTTTTTGGTTCATCACATGATCCATCAAGCCAGCCAAGGGGGAGATCAGTTAAGAGGTGAAGTAGAAATTGGAATCGGAATAGGAGGCATATCTTCAACTGGTTTGATGCATGTTGGAAGAGGTATTCTCGCCCACTGTGGTTATCCACCAGTTTAGTCTGTTACATGACTTATATTCTTTTATGAATACTGTATGCATTATTCTTTTGATTTTTTTCTAAAAAAAAGAAAGCATGTGAGCTCGTGTGCTATAGATCCGGGAACGTCCTATTTGCAACATAGTAGTAAAAAACGCCTTTTAACTTCAATATATTCCAGGAATCTCAGTCTTTTGCAGTTTTCGTTACAAATATATCATAGAACATCTCACTTAGGCATTCAAGAATATATTCCAGGAATCTCAATCTTTTGCAGTTTTCGTTACAAATATATCATAGAGCATCTCACTTGGGCATTCAAGAACATGTTTAACAGAACATAATTTCGAAGGGAAAATTTAGATAGTACAGGATACAGCACAAAGCGTTCCTTATTATGTATGATCTGACCCCATGTCGTAGCATCAGTCGACCATGCTCTTCTCTTCCAAATAGGTTTAGAAGTTGCACATGTGGAGACCAGTAACCACAGCAAAGCCTCAATTCTCCTGAACAAGAATATTTCTCAAACCTGATCAACAAAAAATGTGAAGTGATTAGTGTATGACATGAGATACGGCTACAAAAATGAAAAGCTTGTAAGGAGCTAGTTTCATAAGCTGGTTTTGAAAGCGAACATAGTATGTGAAAAGAAATAATGGAATAATGCACCTGCCTCATCTCTCCAAAACATCTCTGTAGACAATGTTCTTGGTGCTTTTCCCGGATTTATCAACATCCTTGTTTGGCTTGGCCAAAATCCGTGTCGTCTCTCTCGACACTCCTCTTGACAATGCAACATATAGCTGCCCATGTGAGAATACTGGCTCGAGAAGGTAAATGCCGACATTTGGGATGGTCTGACCCTGTGCCTTGTTAATTGTCATGGCAAAACTCAGGCGGATGGGGAACTGTTTTCTCTTAAGTTTGAAAGGAAGTGAGATGTCCTCTGAGGGTGACATAGGTATCCTAGGTATAAACACCCTCTTTCCAGCATGCTGACCACCAACAATCTCCGCATCGATTGCATTATCCTGAAAGGCTCTGATCATAAGCCGTGTTCCATTGCATAGACCATTATGAGGGTCGAGGTTCCGGAGCAGAATGACTGGACAGTTGACCTTTAATTTCAAAACATGCGGGGGCAAGCCATTTGGTGTGATTGAGTTCAAAAAATCAATTGTGTAATTATTCTGCAAGTCATCCTCAATTGAGTCAAAACTATGGTATAACTTTTCTTCGCCTGGAAACCTGGAGATCATTTTGTCATTCAGGTCATCGACATGATCGTTCTTGGTTGAAAGAATAGCACGTGCACTCATGTACTCTCTCGATCTAGCATTGGCCTGCAAAGATGGGAAGACATCTTCGATGAGCATGTTAATAGCTTTTTCATCCTCGGTATAGCCAATGACAAAGTCCTCGGGGAAACGGACATAATCGTCGCCAATTGTCTCTTCAGTCCATTGCCTATCCTTAGTAGGTATTCTGAGAACCAAGGATCAGCCTGTGCCCGCATATTGCGCGTGAGACGTATCTTGCGGGTCTTCTCCCAAAGATAGGATCTCAGAAATGTAGCATCTGTTATCTGTGCTCTTGTCCCACGTGTCACAACGGGTAGGACCTGCCTGAAATCACCACCAAAGACAACAACCTTTCCTCCAAACGGCAAAGAACATTCCATTATATCCTGTAGTGATCTATCAAGCGTCTCAACTGCTTGTCGTTTTGTCATAGCGACTTCGTCCCAAATTATCAGGGACGCCTGTCTAAGCAACTCCGCTGTACCACTCTGTTTTGTGAAACCGCACATACTGTTGTCAGTGAGCTTGATTGGAATTTTGAACCGGGAGTGTGTTGTGCGTCCTCCAGGCATTATCGACGCTGCAATACCAGATGTAGCAGTTGCGATCGCGATTTCGCCCATGGAACGCACCTTTGCTAGCAATGCCTTGTACAAGTACGTCTTCCCAGTTCCTCCTGGACCATCAACAAAGAATATCTGGCTTTTTTGTTCATCACATGATCCATTATGTCATTGAAACCAGCTAGCTGCTCATGGTTCAAACTGCTAAATAGATCTAGATGTTCTGTGTCCGCGGTGATTTGCCTCTCCTCTGTTACCTCTCTGTATTCACTGTCATAAGAACCATCGGTCTCAACCAGATCCGGAAGTCCATAGCTCTTAATATCCTTTCCCATGGATTGCAACATATCCCTAATATCTCAAAGGACCATCTGCTCAAGTACCGACTCATTGGATTCATTACGACTGTAGTCCTCACACATTGATGGTAGATGTTTATCCCACAATTGTCGGATTTCTGTTGCCTCGCAAAATACCAATATAGTTGCAAACAACCGTCTTAGGGCAGAAGGCATCTGAAATGTGCATGCCTCTGTCATGCAATCATGAAGAGTCTTGTCGTGCTCAATGAGGCCTAAGTGCTCACATGCCTCTCTGAAGGAAGTGCATAGGTTGCCATTTACTGTTTTTAAATCATCAAAAGAAGTGGCACCTCGAACATGACTTAGCAGCACACGCAAGTAGTACCTCTCTCCTTCAGCAGGGTGTGCATACACAAGTCTTCCAATCTGTGATCTGTTATTTCTTCTCTTCTGCCACTTCTTTTTTCCAGCTATCCATCTATAATGCTCTGGAAACTCTCTGTACAACAATTTCTGTGCTTGCGGATTCCTCCGGTTCATCTCAAAGTATTCGGTAAGCATGGACCTGGATGAAGATGGTCGAGCGACAACATCTTCTAGATTTTCACCAGCTTTAAATGCAATTGTATGCATGTTCGACAAATGAAGCTGGAGCTGCAGCACTGATGGACTGACACCAAACATTTTGAAACCAAAAATCCTGTAAATAGCCTCTGGAGGAGATACGTAGCGTGCATCCCTATATTGTCGGATTTCATTGATGATTCCACCATCATTGATTATGTCCTGCTCGAATGCAAAGGACGTCCGATCATGGCCTTTATAGATGTACTTGAACAAATACTTGACTGCCTTGATGCTCAAGCATGCTTCCACATTAATGTGGCAGTTGTATCGCATAAGCAAAGAAGGGTTGTAAGGGACCACCCATCTATTGTCCAAATTAGCTCCTCTGATCCTAACTCCACGCCCATCGTCCCTCCTCCGATAGATGGGATAAGAGTCTTTCCCTTGTTGTGTGGCATCACAAAAATCTCGCGGATAATGAAACCTACACTGTCCCTCAATCATGCAAGGACAACTCTTTTTCAACTCACCACAGGGTCCGTGCAGCATGTGTTTGACGACCAGGTCATGCAGAACGGGGTGTTTCTCTTTGTCAGGTATCTTTGCGGATATCACCCGATCATAGTCATCTGGGGATGCTAACTTGCTATTTGTTTTCATGATTAAAAGTATATGCTCATGAGGAAGGCCTCGTTTCTGAAACTCGGTGACATGTACATAAGCTGCGACTTCTCCGAAATGCTTACCCTTAGTTAGCAAGTCCATCATATCTCGTTGTTTAGCCTTGTATACTCTTGCCACAAGGTTTGGACGGTCTTGTGGCAGTTGTCCAGGCATCAGATTATGGGTTATCTCCTCCCAATAGGGATTGCAAGTCATCGTGATAAAATAATCCGGTTTACCCCACTGTTGGACTATTGCCATCGCATCCAGCAACCTCCGCTGCATGTCGCGATCACCACCAGGAAACGTACGTGGAAGCACGATTCTCTTGCCAATTCGATCACTGCGTGACTCGCCGGCAACGATGGTGTCAGCAAGACCCTGTAAGAGTATACAAGGTTATGGAAAAGGCATGATTTTCAAAATGTTCTTGTATTACGATGTATTGGAATAAACAAAAGCACCATACCTGGTAGTGATCAGCTCGTATAACCTTTTGATTTTCTGGCTTTGAGTACCAGTCCAACCTCATAGTCTCAATCTTGATATACATATCAACCGCCCACTGTTGGAAAAGGCGCCCACCAAACAAGCTGATGTTAAAAAGCTTCTTCCTGACCTGTAGCTTGAAGCAGTAGTACTCCCTTGCACTAACAAATTTCCTGGATTGTGTTGCATTGACCTCATTGTCACCAAAATCCTCATCTTGGATATCCTCATTATCATCTACAATATTGAACATAAATACCAGTAGACTGGCTGGACTCATAATGACTGACAACATAAGATTTGCTTAAGAATATAAGCAATGATGACTGGTACCTGCATGTAGATCAGTCGCTTGGCCTTCATCTGGCATAAAATTGCCAACTTGTTCCCTTTCATTAATTAAATTATCATCTGTTTGATAGGCGAACCAATTCATAAGTTTCATATTCATTTTTTATTCACAAAGATAGCAAGTATATAAAAACAATTTAATAATGAACACCATACCTGTATGTAAACCAGTGACCCGGTCTTCATCTAGCACAAAGGTGCCAACTCGTTCCCTTTCATTAATCAAGTTTTCATCTGTTTGATAGGTTGTGGAAGTCAAATGTTTTTATTATTCTTCTTAAAGATAGTAAGTAGATAACAAATTAATAATGAACATCATACCTGTATGTAAATCAGAGGTGCGGTTTTCTTGCGGTCCAGAATTATGCGCTGGAAATTGGGTGGTGTCATCGGGGGCCTGAACATACGGCATCCAACGATTCCAACCAGTCTCCCCACGTGGGAAAAACAGTGGATATGACAATGGGTCATAGCACCCATAGTACGCTCTAATATAGAGTGGTCGGTCTCCTTTTTTGGCATGCACGACAACACTCCTGTCAAAACAGTTTTGTGGGTCGCTCCCTTCAACCCATATCGCTGCCACCTGAGAAGTCGTTGGGGCATTGTACCTACGTTGATCCAACTTGATATCTGTGTTTAGTGAGATCTTGTACTCATCTAGATTCGGAACAGACCCAAGGCTCTTGAAAGCCCGTGCATAAGGGTTCTGCTCTAGTATTCCCAGAATTTTCCGTATGAGATCTATATCTAGATCTGGAGACCTATTAGTCCTGTGCACCAAGTTATGATCTGTATCATAAATATAGAGTTGCAAATGCCTAGGGCCATTATCAGCCGGCACCAGCTCATCAAGAGCGTGGTACAACCCCCCACAAGCACGAAAGGTATATACGCCGGTTCCTGCTGCAGTGCTTACTCGACGATCAAGGGTGACTCCAAGACTTGTGAATGAGAAGTGAGAGTTGAAATACCGTATATTGTCTCGAAAATGTTTAGCATCGTCATCACGTTGACTTGTGAACAACCGTTTCAACTCGTCTGGGACCTCGGGAGTAAATAAATCTACTTTCCCCTTTCTGCAACAAAATGCAGGTCCCTCGTATTGAAACCGCAATGCTCCACAGTGGAGACAGTCCCTAACTTTTCTAAGGACGTGGTGATTTTTGGGAAGGTTAATGTAAGCCCTATCATGAGGATCATTTGTTGGTGTTCCATCAGTGTGACGTCGTTCAACTCGGTAGGATTCAAAGTCAACATCTGGATTGGAATATGAAGATTAATTAATATTTTGTTCTGCAGAAAAGACAGTATTATACTATATATGGAAACTCATGATAGCAATAAGGTACCTTGGTGGGCGAACATCCTAGCTTCTTCATCAGGCTCAACATATTCAGTTTCAATAAGGTTTTCAACTCCCAAGCAGTCTATTTAGTAGACAAATATTAGTTTGTAATAATTATAAGATATCCTAAAATAAACATAGAACCATAAATGCATTAATGTGTACCATCCATATTTGTTGTGTTGCCATCGGGCTCCAGTATTCCATATGCATCATCATCGTGGTCGTTGCCTGACAACATATGTTGCAAAATGGGCAAGTATCAGCGATGAATGAAAGGTATGAACCAAGAAGTAGTCAATGAAAGCACCATTATAATTGTTGACTTGATTGTGTCCACATGACGACGCAGTGACTATGTTGTCTCGCCTCATCCTCCTATCAATGGTTTGTCTCAGGTACATATCATTTGTGTGTAGCCAATCACAATCTTCATCAGCTACAAAAACATCGAGTGAATCTCACTTAGGAAATCCAAGATAAGATATACAGTGTTTCATGTAGCTGGCATCACCTGTATCAGATTGGTTTTGTTCTCCGGGTGTAAGCACTACTGTAGATTTGGCTGCACGACGTTTGTCACGTAGGCTTTGCAATATCTCTTCTTTATGTTGCTCATACCGGGCATTTTCCCTCTGCCTCTTCAGTGCTTGTTTTTCTTCTGTATAGTAAGTGTGAATTAGGTTCAAGACAACTTGAGCAACAGAGGTTTATACTATGTACGATGTATGTGTGCATTATGTACGATTGTTAATATGAGCCAGAAATGATTACCATACGAACTGCTGCATCTGTAGGCTTGAAGTGGCGGTCGTAACACAGTCAGTTGGGAGGACTCAATGGCAGAGTTCATATTATTAACATTTTCCTTGTTAGAGACGACAGTATCTGGTGTTGTTAGTGAACATGGACCATGAAGTGGAGTCTGATCACTCATTACCACATCAACAGGCATGCCTGCATCAAAATTGTATTACCAAAGTCAGTTGCTGACACACAAAAGCCGGTAGTATGTCTGGATGTAGGAGAACACATGACCTTCCACAACTGGTGTGTGTCGTTGCTGGGTGATAGCAGACTGCGCATTGGGCATCCCCACAGTGTCAAAACCTGTCGAAAGGGACTTTTAATTAACATGTCTTTAGATGTGATTAATGAAATGTATGATAAAGAACAGAGAAAATTGAGTAACCAGGCGACATGGCCACGGGTGGCTTAGATGGAGTGTTGGTTCCATTTAAAATAGCGGACATAGCTTTCTTACGATCCCTTGCCTCCTTTCTTTTTTTCAATATTGCATCCCTGTTTAGTGCATACCTCTCCCTTTCCCTCTGTCTCTTTAGTTCTTTTGGATCTGTTTTTTGACCTGCGAGGCAATGACATAGTCGGTACTTACATGATCTTAGTAGCTAGGAGTAGGTGATATATGTATTTACCTGAACTGTCGTTGTTCGTTAGGTCCTGAAAGGGAGTACGTACCCCACTACGCTGAGATCCGGACATACTGTCTTCTCAATGGCTCCTGTTCTGAAACACTTCACGAACCCTGCCTGAACTCAGTGTGCTATGCAAATTATGATGTACTGTAAGTATAAAATTACACGTTGTCAGATTAAAAGAGCAATTCCTTTTGTCTTATGTCTGACCAAAAGACGTGCAAATTCAGTTGATCTAACCTGTGCACTGGCAGGTTCGGCAGTAGTCATATGTACTGGAGATGTTGCTGGCTACAGGGGTGATGACACCGGAGGTAAGGCAGTGCACCGGGTCGAGGACGTCGCTGACACTGGGGGCGAGGGCGGCGTCGTGAGGACGGCGTATTGAGGAGAGTTAGGGCTGCAAGGCGGGTCGAGGACGTCGCGGAGACCAGGGGCGAGGGTCGCGTGCCGAGGGCGGCCGGGCGGGGCGGAGCGAGGACGGCGGGACGGCGTGCCGACGCGAGGTTCGTGGCGTGGTGGCGTTGATCGCGGAGATACGGCATTATTCGCTGGATGGAGTTGTCATCGTTGGGATGTGTAGGAGCCTGGACGTGGGAGTCTGCCGGCAGAACATTTCCTTACAACCGTCGATCTGTTTGTATTATGGTTGATGAAACGTGGACAGTTGGATGGTAGTTAGTGGGTATGATCGGACGTCTGGGGTAATTGTGTGTGCACTTTCTTGTGTGGATGTAGGGGAAGTAACGTTTGGTCTTTTAATAGTAGTATAGAAGTATAGATGATATGAAAATTATAATAAGCTAATTAAAGATGGGCAGCACTAGGGATCAGACTACTGATCCCTTGCTCCCATCAGACTAGTGGAGCACCGTAGGATCAGAAGCCTTGTAGCCGTCCAATATTTTAATATGGCCCACACATGGTTTGTTGGTTTGGATCCTTAATTAATTGCTCCGGTTAGTCCTTACACTAAACACGCTGCTACATATGCCAACTATCCTTGCTTCCTAAATCACTGCTTTCATTGCTTTCTAAATCACTACTTCCTGATTGAACACACGCATCAACAAATGGTAGATTCATAGTACTTGGCCATTAGCCAGAAATTGCTTCCCATAAATCACGCCAAATATCCTTTATTATAAAAGAAAAATCTGGTAATTTGTGATTTGCTTCCAACAAACAAATATAAGAAAAAAATTAGTATTCGAGATACTTTTTGTACATACCAACATGATTAGGTGGCATGGAAGCATTATTCTTTCTCGGAAGAAGCATCGTTTTATGGTTTGATGAGAACATATTTATTCCATATTTGTCGACCGTATTGATAGATTTTTTTTTTGCGTCAATAGAAGCATTATTTCTATGCTATATGGTAGCATTTGGATGATTTGGAAATATATTTTGGTGCAGCAGAAACAATATTTGCGTCTGATGGGAACATTTACTTTTTGCAAAATAAAATGTATGGAAGCAAAACAAGAATATACATATGCACAAATTAAATTGATAAGAACATTATACACTTCTATTCCTAAACAACAATAATTTCACTTCTGCATAGCCAGCATCACTGCCTGTTAAACTAGCCGATCATGCGTGAGCTCGATGTGCACCGCCAGTTATTCGTCGTCAAGAAGGCAACCACGAACAAACAACGGAGCCTAGAGGTTGCATCACATTAGCCATTGCCATTGTGCTGGAAATGTAGAAGCATGACTACATCAGGCGGAACAAAATGTCTGCAATAGAAGATCAGTGACAAACAATTAAGCACACACGGTAGTTGTGGAAACAATATTTTTTTGCTGCAACAAGCAAAATGCATGTATAACAACATCGGTAAATAAATTGTATGGGTCTTCCACTATTTTTATAAAAAAACAATAAAAGAAGCCACACTAGCCATGGTTGAAGCCTCTGTTGGAAAAGGCAGTGCCTAGGAGGCGCTTAGGCACGCCTAGGCGCTAGGCAATAGCCAAACGCCTCGCCTAGGGCATAAATGGAGGTCTAGGCAGGGCGAGCAAGGAATTGCCTACCCAAGAAAAAAATCATGCCACATACTGCACTGATATGCCAAACGGGTTATATTTCAATGGCAGTAGACGATAATTAATTTATTTGTACGCCCTAAACTAATATCAACACCCACATAATAATCACAAATACACTAGTAGGAAAAGGGGCTTTTACCCCGGTTCATAAGGGCCTTTAGTCCCGGTTCTGGAACCGGGACTAAAGGGTCGTTACTAATGCCCTAGCCCTTTAAAGGCCGTCCACGTGGCCGGTGCGGGGAGCCCAGGCAGGAGGGCCTTTGGTCCCGGTTGGTGCCACCAACCGGGACCAATAGGCATCCACGCGTCAGCACCTGGCAGGAGCTGAGGTTTTTGTTTTTTTTGAAAGGGGGTGGTTTTGGGGGGTTAATTTAGGTGTTTCATATATTGTGTTAGCTAGCTAATTAATAGAGAGAAGTGTCCTCTCTTATCTCCGTGCTTGGTCAACGCTACGTACTATATACGTATGGAGAGGAGTAGACACGCTAGCTAGTAATCAAATGAAGGAAATAGAAGATCGTCATGAACATATGCATACAGAGAGAAGTGATATCGACCACCTCTCCTTCTCCGAGATATTGGTCGAACAACAAGTACTCGTATATCTATCCGACACTACCGGCTACATATATACAATAATTATCTCTTACAATACAATCTCCTAATTATATTGTAGGAACACAGGGTCCACATAGTATTCTCCGTTTTCAGCGATGACGTGGTCAAGGAAGAATGCCGCCAATTCCTCTTGAATTCCTCGCATACGATCTTCTGCTAGGAGTTCATCCCGCTTCCGAAAAATCTAATTTGAAGAAGAGGGTCAATACATATATATATGAATAAATGAAACTCAACACAAATGATGGTAATAAAATAAAATTATGAATATTATTGCTTACGCACTTCATATTGTTCTTCAGTGTAGCCCCGCTCACAGGTATGGTAGCGGATGGACTCGCAAATTTAGTATCCACAGTAATTATTCCCGGGTTCCTGCCACAACCACTTTACAAGAAATAGAGGTCAATCAAACTGCTAAATGGTATTGATGAAACTACCGCTTGAATCACTAGGAGATGCGCGGAACATGCTACTATAGTACTTACTTTCGGGTGATTAAATTGCAGCTTCTTCGGCAGTCCCGGGGCTTTTGAGGTGAATTTTCTCCAAACCCTGCCAGACAAAGAAAACAATTACTTGATATCAGGAAATGAACAAAGTTGCTGATATGGTGGATAATGATCGATTTAACTTACTTCTGGAGCATTTGAGTCATGTTCGCATAGTCCTGGGGATCTTTTCGTCTCGACTCTAAGACGGTTACTACTCCCGGCTCAAGCTTAATCTCTAGGAGAATATAGTGGAAGCTGCGCATGCATGCATAAGTCATCACTTACATTACCATAACCTGGACTAATAAGGGAAACCGAATATGCACAAGACAGTAACACTCACTTGAAGTTGTAAGGAAAGAGTATTATATCTTTGTTTTGATTTAATACCAACGATTGTAGCAAGTTGGCCTCGGCTTCTTTGGGATGTTTTTCAACCGTATATGCATCTATGAGATTTGTGTTAATGAACCCAATATCACCGATTTGGCTTTTCTTCAATTCGGCGATCTTCAATCTGCATAATATAGTGAGGATAAGTATAAATACATGCAATGAAAGAGCTGACATATATAGAGAGACTTAATGACAGAAGTAGTACTACTTACAGACAGTAGCAAGTGATCGTTGTTTTATCGAGGGCCTTTTGATTGTAAAACTGGAAGAAATCCTCAAATGGAACATTCAGCAGTTCAATTCCAAAGAGGTCATGCTCCGGTTTAACTCTCAGCGTCAAAGTACTCATCCCATCAGACTCTCTGCAGGTTTTCATGTACCAATCATGTAGTCTTCGCATCATCGTGCTTAGAGATCTGATCGTCGGGCAGGTAATCTCCAAGATTGCTATAACCGGGCACCATCCTCGGATCATTAGCGACGATGTCTTTTGACACCTTGAGCGGGGGGCACGATTGGTTCGCTTGTTCGCCAAGCTGGGCAATTTTTTTCCCAGCTCGTCGTTCTTTCATCCTTTTATCACTGACAGTACTTCCCGACCGCTCCGCTTCGGCATATGTCTTTGCAAGAACGCGCTCATAGTTGCCTATCGGCGAAGACTTTGGTGGTTTTGTCAGGGCAGCCAGAGTGCGCTTTGCTTTCACCGGATCTACCTTCTCCTCCGGAGGTGGATGTTTCTTTGCTTTCACCCCTTCAAAGAAGTTCTTCACTTCGGCTCGCACGATCTTCGCGTTCTCCTCCTCGGTCCTCTCATATGGTAACTTCTCTGGAGTCTTCAGAGAAGGACCGAATCTGTATTGCCTCCCGCCTCTGGCAGCTGTACTGCTAGACGCCGGCAGAGCAGACGGAGCGGCTACGGCTGTCTTCTTTCCTTGCTTACGAGGCGGAGGAGAAGGACTACGATGCGCCGGAGCAGCCTCAGCGGCGGCGGGTCTCTTCCGCCCTTGCTGACGAGGCGGAGAAGGAGGAGGCTGGCTGCTCTGGCACGCCGGCGCTGGCGGAGAAGGAGGCGGAGTGCCGCCACGCGCCGGAGAAGGAGGCTGAGTGCCCTGATCACTCGCCGGAGGAGGAGGCGGAGGAGGAGGCGGAGTGCCCTTACTCGCCAGAGCCGTCTAGTTCGGAAGCTTGATGAGCTCCTTCCGCCATAGGCATGGAGTCTTCAGAGCTAAACCCAGCCGAGTCTCCCCTTCACCGGTAGGGTGGTCAAGCTGGAGGTCCTCAAATCCCTCCGTTATTTCATCCACCATCACCCTAGTATATCCTTCTGGAATCCGCCGGCAGTGGTAGGTTGCGCCGGGTTTAGTAGGTAAAACAGAGCCAACAGCCGCCTTGACTTTTAAGTTCTGCCATTCCGCCATAAGGTGGCAATGTTGAGACTCCGTGATAGCATCCACGGGGTAGCTAGCAGGAGCCGCATGCTCCAGCTGAGGCAGCTCGGTGGAAGCCACACTTCTTCTCCGCTGAGATGGCGGTGTAGCTTCAGGGGCAGTTTCGGCATCTCGATTGTCGTCTCGTTCCTCTAGCGGTTGAACCCTTTCGTGCAGCTTCTGAATTTGGATCTGCTCCACTTTTTTTCCTCCTCTCCTGGGTTTTGTAACCACCCGCGTCCAGAAAACCAGCCTTCCACGGAACGGAGCCTGGCGTGCCTCGTGTCCGTCCAGGGTGCTCAGGATTCCCGAGGGCCATTGTGAGCTCGTCGTTCTCTCTGTCTGGAACGAACGTCCCTTGCTGCGCTACATCGATATAGTGCTTAAGCTTCTTGACGGGTATTGCAAGTTGCTCGTCCGTCCAACGACACCTCCCTGATACAGGGTCCAACGTTCCGCCAGCCCCGAAGAACCAAGTCCGGCAACGGTCTGGCCAGTTCATTGTCTCTGGTTCGATCCCTTTATCAAGCAGATCCCTCTCAGACTTGGCCCACTTAGGCCGGGCTTTGAGGTAGCCACCTGACCCCGTGCGATGGTGAAGCTTCTTCTTCGCAGCATTCTTCTTGTTTGTCGCTGACATCTTCTTACTCTTTTCCGATGTCTTGTGGGCCACAAATGCGGGCCAGTGATCTCTGATCTTCTCATACCGGCCGATGAATTCTGGTGTCTCTTCTTTGTCGACAAACGTTTTCAGCTCATTCTTCCACCTCCTGAATAGGTCTGCCATCTTCTTAAGAGCATGAGACTTGATTAATTGCTCTATAACTGGCTTCTCCGGATCCTCCTCTGGCGGTAGGGTGAAATTTGCCTTCAGCTCAGTCCAAAGATCATCTTTCTGCATATCATTGACATAAGACACCTCAGGGTCTTCCTTCTTAGGCTTATACCATTGGTGGATGCTGATCGGGATCTTGTCCCTAACTAGAACCCCGCACTGAGCAGCAAAAGCATCCTTTGTCCGGAGGGGTTCAATCGGTTGGCCGTCGCGCGCGATTGCTGTGATCTCAAACCTTTCATCTGAGCGCAACTTTCTCTTCGGGCCTCGTCTCTTTACCGCAGTTGTGCTCGATCCGGAGGGCTAGAAAAAAGAAGAAAGACGAGTGTTAATTAATATGTGTACATACCAAAACAATGAATGCATCAATTAGCTAGTCGATCAGCACAGGCTTAACTAATATATTTACCTGGCCGGACTCTGTTCGGTCACCGGAGCTGTCACCACGGGCTCCTTCTTGCACCGGCATTGGGTCACCGGAGCCATCATAATCATGTCTTTCCTCCTCCACTCTTCGATCACCGTAGCCTGCTTCTTCACCCTGTTCTTCCAGACCATCATTGTCGTTAAGATACGACAAGATATCACCTCCGGCTAAGATTATGTCCCCCAACACCGCTTCTGCTTGCTCATCTCGTCCGTGCTCCATTGTTTCTGCAAATATTACAACATGGAAATTATTACACAAACATGACAGCAGGGGTAGGAGACCGACATCATTTTTTCTAGGGTTTGGGTGTCCTCGAGAGTTTTGGTCGAGCGAGAGGGCGGGGGGAGCTCCCGTGGTATAAGTTATCACGGTCGAGAGGGGGTATACATATCGACCGTCCATCATGTCGAAGTTATCTGGGAGGGAGTTATATATATCGACAATGACGACATACATACACGGGAAAATAATGTTATCGGGGAGGGGGTATATCGACCCCCCCGACGTGTTGAAGTTATCGGGAGGGGTTTTTATATCGACAACGACGACATATATACACGGGAAAATAATGTTATCGAGGAGGGGGTATATCGACCCCCCCTCGTGTTGAAGTTATCCCCCCTCGTGTTGAAGTTATCGGGAGGGGGTAATATCGACAACGACAACATACATACACGGGAAAAAAAGAAGAAGAAAAAGAGGAGAAGAAGAAAGGAATAGAGGAGAAGAAGAAAAAATAGAATATTTTCTATTTTTTCTTCTTCTCCTCTATTCCTTTCTTCTTCTCCTCTTCTTTTTCTACTTTTTTCCTCTTCTTATTTATTTCTCCTCTTCTTCCTCTCCTCTTCTTCTTTCTTTCCTCTTCTTATTTTCTTCTTTCCTATCCTTCTTTTTCTTCTTCTTCCCTTCCTAGCTAGATATATAAAACTTTTCTAAAATTGTAACTTTTGCATATATAAAACTTTTCCATGTGGATCATCATTTCTCATATATATAGAATATATATCCATTGTCATATATAAAAACTTTCTATATATGAACAATAAACTTTCTATGAACAAAAAAACATTTTTGACATATATATTCATACATTTTGAACATCTACATACATACAATTTTTTTTTGTTCACATATACATTATAGCCACATACACATATACATCACATATGAACAAAAAAATTAAACTAATAAAAATAAAATAAAATATAGCCACATATGAACAAAAACATATAGCCACATACATACACATATACATTATATATATATATATATATATATATATATATATATATGATCAAAAAACAATTAACTAATAAAAAAACAGAGCCGGGGCGTCGGCTCTGACAGCGAGGGCGGCTAGGGCGATGGCGACGGCGGGGGTGGCGAGGGCGCCGGAGCGCGGGGGCGGGACGGGGCGGGGGCGGCGAGGGCGTCGGCGAGCACGCGCGGGCCGGGCAGGGGGGCTCGGGGCGCCGAGGCGGCGCGCGCGAGCAGGGGAGCACGAGGCGGGGCGGCGCGTGGGGGCAGGGCGACGGCGACGAGCACCGGGCGGCGACCCGTCGAGGCAAGGGCGCGGGGCAACGGTGACGAGGAGCGGGCGGCGACGGCGAGCACGGGCAGCCTGGCGGCTTCGGGGGCAACTGGCGATGGAAATCTGAAAATTTCCTAAGTGCTAGCTTATATAGCAAAGCCTTTGGTCCCGGTTCAACACACAAACCGGGATGAATGCCACCCTTTAGTCCCGGTTGGTGGCACCAACCGGGACCAAAGGTCCCTTTTCAGCAGCCCAAAGGGCGGGAAGCGGCGGCCTTTGGTCCCGGTTGGTGGCACCAACCGGGACTAAAGGGGGGGCATTGGTCCCGGTTCGTGGCACCAACCGGGACTAAAGGCCTTACGCTGCCCGCGGCCAAAAGTTTAGTCCCACCTCGCTAGTTGAGAGGGGCTCGGAGTGGTTTATAAGCCCCACTGCGGCTGCCCTCTCGAGCTCCACTCAAATGCAGGCTTACGGGCCTAATGTCACACTGTGCTGTCTGTGGGCCTATTGGGCCTTCTACGGGCCTGAATCCTGGCCCAGGTTGGGTTTCTAGTCGTATTCAAGCCGTGGTGGCCCAATAGGTGGCAGTTTTTTAAATTTTTTTCCAGTTTTTTGGTTCTGTTTTTTGCATTATTTATTTTCTTTTCTTTTTTGCTTTCTTTTTTAATTCTTTTTGCTTTTAGGTCAGCAAAATTATAAACTGTCTGTTAGTGCCATTAGTTTTAGAAAAATATAATCTTTCTATTAGTGCCATTAGTTCTTTATGAAAATTCTTTTTGCTGTATTTAGTTTTTTTGTTTTCTTTTTTGCTATATTTATTTTGTTTTGTTTCTACTTACAACAAAAAACTTATTTATTTTATTTTATTTTGTTTCTAATTACTTATTTATTTTACTTTATGATAATTCTTTCTGCTATTAAAGTTTCTATCAAAAAAAGATCTTTATGAAAATTCTTTTTGCTTTTAATGATTAAAAATAAAAAAGAGGCGCAATGCGCGTTGATTTGCTTCAAGCCTTTCGGAATAGTGTAGACTGCACTGCACATAGCTCGATGCAGTCTACCTTATTCCTCAAGGCTTCAAGCTAAGCAACGTGAGCATTGCGCCTCTTCTTCATCGTCTCTGCACTCAGGGCTTATAAACCGCTCCTAGTGCCTCTCAGCTAGCGAGGTGGGACTAAAAAACTGCTTAGCTAGTAAGAAACTCTAGTACCGGTTCGTGCCACGAACAGGTACTAAAGGTGCTCGTGGGGCCACAGCCTCATTAGTACCGGTTCGTGGCACCAACTGGGACCAAAGGGTGGAATTGGTCCCGGTTCGTGCCACCAACCGGGACCAATGGCCTTGCACAGCGGCGTGGTGGTGAGTTTAGTCCCACCTCGCTAGCTAAGAGAGAGCCGCACCAGTTTATAAGGTGCGGTGCGCCTCATCATTTCATCCACATAGCATGTGCAAGAAAGTTGAGAGGGTTACGGCAAAAACTAGATGCACTTCTTGTACAAAACGGACAATGGTATCATACTCGTCTATTACAAAGTTGGCATGGTATCATCATAATAGTTGCGGGAGAAAGTCTTCACTTTTTCTTCGCTTGTGTCATTTGCTTATTGCGCCGTAACCATGGATAATCTTCATCGTTTATCAGGATGCTTGGGTCAGCCTTGACTTTGAAGGGAGGAATTTCATGAAACTTTTCATAATCTTCAGACATGTCTGTCTTGCCCTCCACTCCCACAATGTCCCTTTTTCCTGAAAGAACTATGTGCCGCTTTGGCTCATCGTATGATGTATTCGCTTCTTTATCTTTTCTTTTCCTCGGTCTGGTAGACATGTCCTTCACATAGATAACCTGTGCCACATCATTGGCTAGGACGAACGGTTCGTCAGTGTATCCAAGATTGTTCAGATCCACTGTTGTCATTCCGTACTGTGGGTCTACCTGTACCCCGCCTCCTGACAGATTGACGCATTTGCACTTAAACAAAGGGACCTTAAAATCATGTCCGTAGTCAAGTTCCCATATGTCCATTATGTAACCATAATATGTGTCCTTTCCCCTTTCGGTTGCTGCATCAAAGCGGACACCGCTGTTTTGATTGGTGCTCTTTTGATCTTGGGCGATCGTGTAAAATGTATTCCCATTTATCTCGTATCCTTTGTAAGTCAATACAGTCGAAGATGGTCCCCTGGACAACGAGTACAACTCATCACAAACAGTGGTGTCACCTCTGAGACGTGTTTCCAACCAACTGCTGAAAGTCCTGATGTGTTCACATGTAATCCAGTCGTCACACTGCTCCGGGTGTTTGGAGCGCAGACTGTTCTTGTGTTCATCGACATACGGGGTCACCAAGGTAGAGTTCTTTAGAACTGTGTAGTGTGCTTGAGACCAAGAATATCCGTCCCTGCATATTATTGAGTCCCCCCTCCAAGCGTGCCTTTTCCATTCAGTCTCTCCTCATACCGTGATTTAGGGAGACCTATCTTCTTAAGGCCAGGAATGAAGTCAACACAAAACCCAATGACATCCTCTGTTTGATAGCCCATGGAGATGCTTCCTTCTGGCCTAGCGCGGTTACGGACATATTTCTTTAGGACTCCCATGAACCTCTCAAAGGGGAACATATTGTGTAGAAATACGGGCCCCAGAATGACAATCTCGTCGACTAGATGAACTAGGACGTGCGTCATGATATTGAAGAAGGATGGTGGGAACACCAGCTCGAAACTGACAAGACATTGCGCCACATCACTCCTTAGCCTTGGTATGATTTCTGGATCGATCACCTTCTGAGAGATTGCATTGAGGAATGCACACTAGTAGAAAACAGGGCTTAGGTCACAGGGCAGTTTTCACATTAGCCCCGGTTCAGTCACGAACCGGGACTAATGTGAGCATTGGTCCCGGTTCATGAGCCCAGGGGGCCGGCCGGGGCCTCGTGGGCATTGGTCCCGGTTCGTATGGACCCTTTGGTCCTGGTTGGTGGTACAAACCGGGACCAATGGGCCACGCTCCTGGCCCACCACCCTTTAGTCCCGGTTCATACCACAAACCGGGACTAAAGGGCTGGTCCTAGTTGCGGCCAGTGTTTAGTCCCACCTCGCCAACCGAAGGGCGCTCACACCAGTTTATAAGCCCGTCCCTCTATGCCTTGTTGAGCTTCTATTAAAGTGAAAATAGATGCCCTTATACAGGAAATTTGACTTAAATTCATAGTAAATTTCATAGAATAAATAAACCTATAAGTGCATCTATGTTCATTTTTTATATTTATAAAATAAATAAACCTTAATAAAATAAATAAAACTAAATAAACCTTAATAAAATAAAATAAAATAAAAATAGCAGCAAGTAAAATAAATAAATATAGCAGCAGTAAAATAAATAAAAATAAAATAATTAAAGTAAAAGACATAAGTAATTAGAAATAAAATAAATAAGTTTTTTTGTAAGTAGAAAGAAAACCTTTTCAGAGTTCATTTGAAATGCTTTTCAATTTTAGGGTCTTATAGCTCAAAATAATTAGTAAATGCATGAAAAATAACAAATGAAGTCAGAAAGGATTGACAAATGATGATGTGGCTTTGAATGGTGCATTTTGAACACACAAAAAGTCAGGAGTTCAAATAAGTTTTAAAAAATGAAATCCCTTTGTAACAGACGAGTTTCCGGATGAAATCCTGATATTTTGAAAGAGATTGTCCGTTTTGTACACGAAGTGCATCCAGTTTTTGCCGTAACCCTCTCAACTTTCTTGCACATGCTATGTGGATGAAATGATGATATCATGCCAACTTTCAACCTTTTCAGAGTTCATTTGAAATGCTTTTCAATTTTAGGGTCTTATAGCTTAAAATAATTATTAAATGCATGAGAAATAACAAATGAAGTCAGAAAGGATTGAAAAATGATGATGTGGCTTTGAATGGTGCATTTTGAACACACAAAAAGTCAGGAGTTCAAATAAGTTTTAAAAAATGAAATCCCTTTGTAACAGACGAGTTTCCGGATGAAATCCTGATACTTTGAAAGAGATTGTCCGTTTTGTACACGAAGTGCATCCAGTTTTTGCCGTAACCCTCTCAACTTTCTTGCACATGCTATGTGGATGAAATGATGATATCATGCCAACTTTCAACCTTTTCAGAGTTCATTTGAAATGCTTTTCAATTTTAGGGTCTTATAGCTCAAAATAATTAGTAAATGCATGAAAAATAACAAATGAAGTCAGAAAGGATTGAAAAATGATGATGTGGCTTTGAATGGTGCATTTTGAACACACAAAAAGTCAGGAGTTCAAATAAGGTTAAAAAAATGAAATCCCTTTGTAACAGACGAGTTTCCGGATGAAATCCTGATACTTTGAAAGAGATTGTCCGTTTTGTACACGAAGTGCACCCAGTTTTTGCCGTAACCCTCTCAACTTTCTTGCACATGCTATGTGGATGAAATGATGATATCATGCCAACTTTTAACCTTTTCAGAGTTCATTTGAAATGCTTTTCAATTTTAGGGTCTTATAGCTCAAAATAATTAGTAAATGCATGAAAAATAACAAATGAAGTCAGAAAGGATTGAAAAATGATGATGTGGCTTTGAATGGTGCATTTTGAACACACAAAAAGTCATGAGTTCAAATAAGGTTTAAAAAATGAAATCCCTTTGTAACAGACGAGTTTCCGGATGAAATCCTGATACTTTGAAAGAGATTGTCCGTTTTGTACACGAACTGCATCCAGTTTTTGTCGTAACCCTCTCAACTTTCTTGCACATGCTATGTGGATGAAATGATGATATCATGCCAACTTTCAACCTTTTCAGAGTTCATTTGAAATGCTTTTCAATTTTAGGGTCTTATAGTTCAAAATAATTAGTAAATGCATGAAAAATAACAAATGAAGTCAGAAAGGATTGAAAAATGATGATGTGGCTTTGAATGGTGCATTTTGAACACACAAAAAGTCAGGAGTTCAAATTAGGTTTAAAAAATGAAATCCCTTGGTAACACACGAGTTTCCGGATGAAATTTAAACTATTCAAATTTGGAAACTAATGGATTAACAGAAAGTTTATAATTATTCTGAGCTAAAAGCAAAAAGAATAAAAATAAAGCAAAAATCAAAAGAAAATAAATAATTCAAAAAACAAAAAAATACTGGAAAAAATAAAAAAAATGCCGCGTAATGTGCCACACAGCCTGCATACGACTAGAAACCCATCTGCACATGGGCCAGGATGCAGGCCCGCAGGCCCAATAGGCCCAACATGGCAATGATAAAGGTAGGCATGTATAATGCCTGCATATTAGAGAGGAGCTCAGCACCTGAGCTGCAGCGCAGCTTTTAAACAGGTGCTGAGCCCTCTCAGCTAGCGAGGTGGGACTAAACTTCCCACCGCACCGCGCCAGCACATTAGTCTCGGTTGGTGGCTCCAGCCGGAACCAATGCTCCCCTTTGGTCCCGGTTGGTGCCACCAACCGGGACTAAAGGCCTCGGTGGCACCAACCGGGACTAAAGGCCTCGGTGGCACCAACCGGGACCAAAGCCTTTGCTATATAAGTAGCACTTTGGAAATTTTCTGATTTCCATCGCCAGTGTCCCCCCGCCCGACGACGCCGCGAGCTCGATCTACGCCGCCAGGCCGCCCCGTCGTCGTCGCCGTCGCCCGTGCCCCCGAACTCACGCCATCGCCCGTCGCCGTCGTCCTCCGCCCCCCGCCGCCGTCGCCGTCGGCCTCCGCCGCGCGCCCCCGAGCCGTCGCCCCGTATACGTCACCGTCGCCGCCCTCCGCCCCCGGCCCTCCGCGGTCGCCGTCGCCCTCCGCCACCCTGTGAGCGCCGCCCCGATCCCCTCCTCCTCCTCCCTGTAATGGCCGCCGCCGCTGCCGTCGCGCCCCCTAGCTATAGTACTGTACATATTTTAATTTAGATTTGTAATTTAGTTGTATTAATTTGGATGTGTAGTTAGATGTGTAGTTAATTTAGTTGTTGTAATTTAGATGTATTATTTAGATGTGTAGTTTAGATTTTTCATATTTAGAAGTCATTTATGTATGTTCATATTTAGAAGAAAAAGAAGGAGAGAAAAAAGGAAAATAAGAAGAGGAAGAAGGAGAAGAATAAGAAGAAGAGGAGAGGAAGTAGAGGAGAAATAAATAAGAAGATGAAAAAGAAGAAAAAAAAGAGTAGAAGAAGAAGAAATAGAGGAGAAGAAGAAGAAATAGAATAATATATTATTCTATTTTTTCTTCTTTTCCTCTATTCCTTCTTCTTCTCCTCTTTTTTTCTTTTTTTTCTTCGATCTCCTCCTCTATTCCTTTCTTCTTCTCCTCTTTTTTTTTGTCTTCTTCCTCTTCTTATTTTTTATCGGGTATGTCGTTGTCGATATATGTACCCCCCTTCCCGATAACTTTTAGTAAGTACTACTTAGAAAGTGTTTAATAGAATTAGTTAGAAAAATAATAGAACTAGTTAAACTAGCTAGTTTATTTGTAGTAAGTACTACTTTATTCTATTTATAGTAAGGAAATTAATAGAACTAGTTTGTTTTTTTAGTTAAAGCAATTATTCCCGCATCGACGTCGACGATGCCTATCCCGCATCCTCGTCGTCGACTCGGCGGAGGAGGCCGGCTTGATCAGAGGGGCCATGTCCGGGACTGGGCTCCGCCGGGCTGGTTTTGGGAGGTGCTACCTTCCGGTGGGCGTAGGTTGGTGAGGAACCAGCCCGTCGTTGACCCGATCCTTGTTTGGTGGCGCTTGCGTGGGCCAGTGACGGTGCCGAGGCTTCCGGACACCGCGGAGGTGGTACGTCACCGTGTCAGCGAGGAGGACCAGGACGTCCGTCGCTACATGGTTGCGTTGGAGGGCAGGTTCGACAATACCTGGCAGGTTCTTCAGGGATCTCACTGGAGCTATGATCCTGTGATGGTTCCGTCCCTTTGGGTGTCCACCGCCCGCGCCGATACCCGTCGGGCGCTACTGTTCTAGCTGTACTAGCGATGCTATATGTATGATAGTATTCGAGGTGTATTAGTGATAATATTCGGCGATGTACGGACGCATGGAGATGATGTAGTTTTGCTTATAATTGAATGCATCCTAATTTGAATACTACTTTATTTTGTGATTTGATTTTGCTTATTGAATGCTCAAAGTGGAAAACTACTCCGGTCCTACTTTGAATGCTAAAATTGGAGAGCACTATGATTAGTTGATAGCTTATAGGGTTTTTGTTTTCGCAGAAATCTAGGAGCCACCCCGGCCCCTCCATCATCCCCGCCGTCGTCCCCGTCACCGCCCCCTCCGACATCGAGGTGAGACCAGCCAAATCCTCTTTTAGAAAGATAATTAAACGATTTTTCGGGTTGACTGTAAGTCTGTCGAGTCTCCACCATATATGAGAGGACGAAGAATCCCGACTGTTGTCGTGGGGGTAGCTTCTCCTTCGTTCCCGTGTGCTAGACAATTTGGTGTAATGCACTCGAGAACGAAAGGAGGAGCTACCATCACCGACGGTCGCAAATGTCAGAGAGGAATCAGTGAGGGAGAGTTCCACCATATATATATGAGAGGACGAAGAATCCCGACTGTTGTCGTGGGGGTCGCTTCTCCTTTGTTCCCGTGTGCTAGCTAGACATTTTGGTGTAATGCACACGGGGACAAAGGGAGGAGCGACCATCACCAACGGTCGAATGTATACACCACGTGAGCTGAGAGTTTTCAAGAAAAGACTCGACAAACCGATAGTCAACCCGTGATGAATAATAATGATCTAACTTAGGTTTTTTAGTACATATATTTAATTGTAGATGTTTAATATTTGAATTATATATGAACATAGGAAATGTCGTACTCGGACGACGAAAGTCTGCCGGGGGAGTGCGACTGGTGCCACGACGACCGAGGTCAGTGCGACAGGCCTCACCTGGACGAAGATCGGCGCTTCAGTATTAAGCTGGAGGAGACGTTCGATGTTGAAACGGTACGCAACGACGACAAGTGTTATTTTTTCGTAATTAAGCACGACTTCAACTATTTCAACGTGTACTTTTCATCTTTTACAATTCGGCTAGCTTATCCCATACCATGCAAGACGCTACGTCTTGGAGAGGATGGGTTTTGAAGACCATGAAAGTATGGAAACAAAGAAAATTCACCTAAGGACCCATCATGATATAGATTTTGAAGTAAAGCTGTATAATTCTGAGAGCGTAACCCATTTTGGTTGCAAAAATTGGGAAGCATTTTGCAAGATGTATGGTTTTGATGAGGGTATGCTTGTCACCATGGATCTTGGTGATCCTGACATCGAGCAAGACAATATGGACATTTGGGTCCTTGTTGATACGCCTCAAATTCTACCGCTATGTGAGTTTCTCAAACATAGTTATTAGCTAATTTATATTGTTCATTTCAAAATAGTTGACAGCTTATTTTCATTGACAGCTTATTTTGATTGTTCAAATAATGTGCGGAACATGGTAGACAGAACCTACTACACCGATGGCTCTGAGTTAACTTATAAGGAGAAAACTCATCTGGTCGGATTTTGTACTGATATTGAGAATTACAATATCTACAATCAAACTCCTCTTCATTATGGTCCTCCATACGCGCCACTAGTGCACGTGTTGAACTACGGTAACTACTATGGAGATACCCTGGTAAGATTTCTTACTATTACGACATCCGTGCATATTTTGCATAGTTCTAAAACTAGTGCATTATCATTGCTAACTATGAAGTTATTACTATGTTTTTCAACAGATAATCCCAGAGGATTGTGTGCCTCATTTGATGTATCAGAATGGTAGGCTTGATGTTTTGAATATACAACAAGGTCATCCTACGAATCTCAACTGTCCATACCGGATTTCTAAAAGAAGTGGAGACATGCAAATCAAAGAATGGAAAAAATGTATGGACAGTTGCAAGGAGCTTCTTGGAAGCAAAAGGAAGCGAGGCGCAAGAATTGGAGACGGGATGATCTCCATTCTCCATAATGGAGAGTCAGGGTCTATATTGTTTTATGCTATTTTACCTTAAAGAGGGTATTTCGGTCCTACCTAATACTGATGATCATGTGCTAAGAACAATTAAGTAGGGTTGGTTCGATGACTGTGAGGATGATGATCGTATGACTTGTTATTAATAACGAGTAGAAGTTGTATGATGATGATTAGTAGGACTTGTTATTATATATGATGATGCATGATGCGTGCATGAAGAGTTATTATATATCAGCGGGTGAAATGAACATGGATTGGATTGAAGTGAAGGCAACATGCATGTGGTGCGTGTCGAAAGTAGTACAATCCAAACTTGATCAAGTCCGGATTAGTATTACTTTCAACATGCACCACATGTTGCCTTCACTTCAATCTAAGCCATGTTTAGGCATAGCAGTACGTAGCGTTGGTAAACCAAGCACGGAGATATAAGAGAGGACACTTCTCTCTAATAGCTACCTAATAACAACCTAAATTAACCCCCAAAACCCCCAAACACCCCCCTTTCAAAAAAAACAAAAACCTCAGCTCCTGCCAGGTGCTGACGCGTGGATGCCTATTGGTCCCGGTTGGTGGCACCAACCGGGACCAAAGGCCCTCCTGCCTGGGCTCCCCGCACCGGCCACGTGGACGGCCTTTAGTCCCGGTTCGTGTAAGAACCGGGACTAAAGGGCTAGGGCATTAGTAACGACCCTTTAGTCCCGGTTCCTGAACCGGGACTAAAGGCCCTTATGAACCGGGTAAAAGCCCCTTTTCCTACTAGTGGCACATAGCTTCACAATGGCTAATCGGACGTTTTCCGGTAGAAGCCCCCTCAATGCAACCGGAAGCAGTTGCGTCATAATCACGTGGCAGTCATGAGACTTTAGGTTCTGGAACTTCTTCTCTTGCATATTTATTATTCCCTTTATATTCGACGAGAAGCCAGTCGGGACCTTCATACTGAGCAGGCATTCAAAGAAGATTTCTTTCTCTTCTTTCGTAAGAGCGTAGCTGGTAGGACCTTCATACTGCTTCGGAGGCATGCCGTCTTTTTCGTGCAAACGTTGCAAGTCCTCCCGTGCCTCAGGTGTATCTTTTGTCTTCCCATACACGCCCAAGAAGCCTAGCAGGTTCACGCAAAGGTTCTTCGTCACGTGCATCACGTCGATTGAAGAGCGGACCTCTAGCTCTTTCCAGTAGAGTAGGTCCCAAAATATAGATTTCTTCTTCCACATGGGTGCGTGTCCCTCAGCGTCAGTCGGAACAGCTAGTCCGCCGGGACCCTTTCCAAAGATTACGTGTAAATCATTGACCATAGCAAGTACGTGATCACCGGTACGCATGGCGGGCTTCTTCCGGTGATCTGCCTCGCCTTTGAAATGCTTGCCTTTCTTTCGACATTGATGGTTGGTCGGAAGAAATCGACGATGGCCCAGGTACACATTCTTCCTGCTTTTGTCCAGGTATATACTTTCAGTGTCATCTAAACAGTGCGTGCATGCGTGATATCCCTTGTTTGTCTGTCCTGAAAGGTTACTGAGAGCGGGCCAATCGTTGATGGTTACAAACAGCAACGCGTGCAGGTTAAATTCCTCCTGTTTGTGCTCATCCCACGTACGTACACCGTTTCCATTCCACAGCTGTAAAAGTTCTTCAACTAATGGCCTTAGGTACACATCAATGTCGTTGCCGGGTTGCTTAGGGCTCATAATGAACTTTCGCTTCATGCACATCCAAGGAGGAAGGTTATACATACATAGAGTCACGGGCCAGGTGCTGTGATTGCTGCTCTGCTCCCCGAAAGGATTAATGCCATCCGCGCTTAAACCAAACCATACGTTCCTTGGGTCAGCTGCAAACTCAGCCCAGTACTTTCTCTCGATTTTTCTCCACTGCGACCCGTCAGCGGGTGCTCTCAACTTCCCGTCTTTCTTACGGTCCTCACTGTGCCATCGCATCAACTTGGCATGCTCTTCGTTTCTGAACAGACGTTTCAACCGTGGTATTATAGGAGCATACCACATCACCTTCGCAGGAACCCTCTTCCTAGGGGGCTCGCCGTCAACATCACCAGGGTCATCTCGTCTGATCTTATACCGCAATGCACCGCATACCGGGCATGCGTTCAGATCCTTGTACGCACCGCGGTAGAGGATGCAGTCATTAGGGCATGCATGTATCTTCTGCACCTCCAATCCTAGAGGGCATATGACCTTCTTTGCTGCGTATGTACTGTCGGGCAATTCGTTATCCTTCGGAAGCTTCTTCTTTAATATTTTCAATAGCTTCTCAAATCCTTTGTCAGGCACAGCATTCTCTGCCTTCCACTGCAGCAATTCCAGTACGGTACCGAGCTTTGTGTTGCCATCTTCGCAATTGGGGTACAACCCTTTTTTGTGATCCTCTAACATGCGATCGAACTTCAGCTTCTCCTTTTGACTTTCGCATTGCGTCCTTGCATCGACTATGACCCGGCGGAGATCATCATCATTGGGCACTGGTTCCTCTTGATCTTCAGCAGCTTCCCTCCTTGCAGCATCATTGGGCACATCGTCTGGTTCCTCTTGATCTTCAGCAGCTTCCCCCGTTGCAGCATCACCGTATTCAGGGGGCACATAGTTGTCATCATCCTCTTCTTCTTCGCCGTCTTCCATCATAACCCCTATTTCTCCGTGCCTCGTCCAAACATTATAGTGTCGCATGAAACCCTTGTAAAGCAGATGGGTGTGAAGGATTTTCCGGTCAGAGTAAGACTTTGTATTCCCACATATAGGGCATGGACAACACATAAAACCATTCTGCTTGTTTGCCTCAGCCACTTCGAGAAAATCATGCAAGCCCTTAATGTACTCGGAGGTGTGTCTGTCACAGTACATCCATTGCTGGTTCATCTGCGTGCATTATATATAATTAAGTGTGTCAAAAACCATTACAGAATATCATGAATAGATAATTAAGTGACCAAATTAATAGAAGCTCATCGTCACATTAAAACCAAAGTACATACATAGTTTTCATCTAAGAACATATAGCTCTCCAGAGCATCTAATTAATTAAACCATACATTGAAACTATGTAAAACATTTCAATGCGAAAACAAATGCGATCATAATCGCAACCAAGGTAACAATTGATCCAACGGCATAATGATACCAAGCCTCGGTATGAATGGCTTATTTTCTAATCTTTCTAATCTTCAAGCGCATTGCATCCATCTTGATCTTGTGATCATCGACGACATCCGCAACATGCAACTCCAATATCATCTTCTCCTCCTCAATTTTTTTTATTTTTTCCTTCAAGTAATTGTTTTCTTCTTCAACTAAATTTAACCTCTCAACAATAGGGTCGGTTGGAATTTCCGGTTCAACCACCTCCTAGATAAATAAAATCTATGTCACGTTGGTCGGCATATTTGTCATAAACAATAAATGAACCAAATAGTTATAAAAAGATAATATATACCACATCCGAATCATAGACAGGACGAGGGCCGACGGGGGCGGATACCAAAACCATCGCACTATGTAATAAGAAAGAATAATAAAAGTAACAAAATTAGACAAGTATCTATCTAAAGTAAGAATTTTTTTTTCTTCCATAAAGAAGATAAGAACAAGAGGCTCACCACGGTGGTGTTGGCGACGAGATCGGCGCGGGCGATCGACGGCGGTGAAGACGGGGACGGGACGTGACAGACCGCTAAACCTAGACAAATCTCGGGGAAAATGGAGCTCGGAGGTCGAGTTTCGAGAGGAGAAAGATTAACTAGTGTGGCTCGGACATTTCATCGAACACCTCATGTGCATAGGAGGTGAGCTAGAGCACCCAAATGCCCTCCCCTCGCCGGCCAGAAAAAACAGAGCACTGTGGAGTGCTCTGCTGTGGCGATGGGGTATATATAGGCAACTCATTTGTCCCGGTTCGTGGTAGAAACCAGGACTAAAGCTCAGCCTTCTGTCCCGGTTCGAGCCACGAACCGGGACCAATGGTTGTGGGCCAGGAGCGAGGACCATTGGTCCCGGTTCGTACCTAGAACCGGGACAAATGGGTCCATACGAACCGGGACCAATGCCCACGAGGCCCCGGCCGGCCCCCTGGGCTCACGAACCGGGACGAATGGCCCCATGGGTCCCGGTTCGTGACTGAACCGGGACTAATGGGCTTGCCATGCCCGAACGAAAGCCCTGTTTTCTACTAGTGATACACTATGAGTAAAAACTATATTACCGCCTAGGTCGCGCCTAGGGCGCTTAGGCACCGCCCTAGGCGAAGGCCAACCGCCTCGCTTACGCCTACCGCTTTTTCCAACCTTGTGAAGCACACAATGGAATTGGTTGGACCAAAATGTCTATAAAAATAAAAGAAGCATACATGGGCAATGGTTGAAGCAAAAGTTTACTACCATGGAAACATATACAAGTAAGGATCACTTGAAGAAGCAAAATGAATGTACAATAACATTAGTCAGAGAAGCAACACCGGTCGTGGTTGAAGCGTACTAATATTGATTGAAGCACAAACAAGTATTGGTTGAAAGCAGAATGTATATACAATAAAATAAGGACACACTGGCAATGGTTGAAGCATAAATTCACTGCCACGGATATGTATGCAAGAAATAAGGATAGAAAGCAGGGAGGCCACCTCAGTACAAGCTGACAGGAGTTAGCTACATTACCTTCCATGTGCTGCTTGTAATCCAAGCACATAACCATGCAATATAGGTAGCTAAATTCGCTGTATAAATACAAAAATCAATGGGGGAGATCTCTAGAATGCTTACAAGACAACGTTTATAAAAAAAAATGCAAAAATAAGAAGCATTTTTCATGGCAGCAACTATCTAAGCAGGAGAAGCATATGAACTATAATTCACTGATGACATCAAGAATGTAGGAAGCACGAAATATGGACACTCAACTATATGTCACATGACATTGGCATTAGTAAGCTTGGTGCCATTATGAGTATGCATCTGTTGTGTTGCCACCACACAAATCTTATCCTATTGTAAGCGATTAAGAGATGAGGTTGACAAATTGGTCACATTTTTTAATGTAGGAAGCACTAAAAGTGGAAGCAGTTTTTCTAGACGACCGTTGCAATTTTGTCACAAATTAGAAACATGAGTGTATGAAGCTGGGAAAAACTGCAGAGAGTGCAACTTTAGTCTTAGATGGAAGCATGAAAATTTGAAACATGAAAACAGAACAAAATTACGGCCAACTATGGGTACATATATATTGGTAGCTCTGTATATAGGAAGCACTGAAATATATTTCGCAGAACAGTCGTCAGATTCAATGGAAGCACTGAAAAAGTATTGAAACTAAGGAAAATTGTCACCAATACTAAGCTGCTGGATGAATTACAAAGAAATTTCCGTAGCGAAAACTAAAAGTCCACAAATCAGGACGAAGGACGCAGTTCAAATACCTTGGGTTTGGTGTGCGCTTTGAATAGGGCGGAATTCTTGTAATCCGATGCATGTTCTACGGCCGTCAGGAGAAACCCCCAATGCAGTGGATTCAATGGATCGTGGAGCCTGGCGAAGGACGAATCACAGCCGTGATTGGAGCCTCGAACTGCTAATGCCAAGATGGAGCACTGTCGCCCGAAATACGCATCGGTGGAGAGGAATAGAGGGCAGTCGTGATGCTGGACGACGTGGATCGAAGGAGGAACAGGGGCGGAAACTGGCCGGAGAGGTGGAGGTGGGAGGCGGATCGAGCTGGCCCGCGGAGCAGTGGATCTGGCGAGGAGAGCTGGCGGCAACGCGAGCGAAGCGGACGGGCGAGTATGGATGATGGGCTTGCAAGGGGAGAGGAGATTACGTGCGGGGTTTACGCTGATTTTTTTTTCACAAATACGAGGCAAAATCTTGAGCGTCAGATTTTGAATGAATCGACGACCTTCGACCGGTCTGTCACGGGCGTTCCTTCAGACTACAGATAGGAAGAGTTTACCATTAAAGATGTGTTTACACTAGTAGAAAACAGGACTTTGGTTCGGTCAGAAAAAAGCATTAATCTCGGTTGCAGCTAGGGCACCGTACAGGCATTAGTCCCGGTTCACATGATACCTTTAGTCCCGGTTGGTGCCATGAACCGGTACTAAAGGGTGCGATGCCCATTAGTACCGGTTCGTGACACCAACTAGTACTAAAGGTTAGACCTTTAGTCCCGGTTCGAGCCACCAACCGGTACTAATGGGGTTTGAGGCATTAGTACCGGTTCATGGCACGAACCGGTACTAAAGGTCCCATTTTCAAACTCTACCCCCCGGGTGGATCGCCTTTTCAGTTTTGTAAAAAGCAAAAGAAAATGATAAAAACTTCAAAAATTAAAATCCTTCCAGATGTAGTTATGTTACTACATCTACTAGTTAGGAAAATTTAAAAACTTAAATTTGAACAATGTTTTGCAAAAAGTGTAGGGAAAATGTAAAACGGCTATAACTTTTGCATACGATGTCCGAAAAAAGTATAATATATCAAAATGTTCAGCACGAAAATCCGCATCCGATTTTGACGGCCTACGGCCTGTTTGCAAATTTTTAGAATTCTCAAATTCTAAAAGGAAAAAAAGTTATGCTCAAATTTCTGTTTTTTTTGAATTTTCGTTAAATCTGGTCAAACTATGGTCAAACTAGTTATTCAAGAAGTATTAGTGTTACTAAATAATTTTTCAAGAATATTAGTGTTACTAAATAATTATTTCAGTTTTTTTGAATTTTGGTCAAATCTGGTCAAACAATGGTCAAACTAATTATTCAAGAAATATTAGTGATACTAAATAATTATTTCAGTTTTTTTGAATTTTGGTCAAATCTGGTCAAACTGTGGTGAAACTATGGTCAAACTACTTATTCAAGAAATATTAGTGTTACTAAATAATTATTGTTTTTTAGAACAATAGTTTCAAACTCAAACAGTGAAATGTGTCACTCCTGAGGGTTAATAGGATTGACATCTTACTATTGTCAGAAAAACAACAAGTGCAGACTTGGAAACGAGGAAGAATAGAACCCGGAAGTTAAGCGTGCTCAGGCTGGAGTAGTGAGAGGGTGGGTGACCGTTCGGGAAGTTAGATGATTTGGAATGATGAGGGGTGATTAGAGATTAGAGGTTAAATTGAGCAGTGATGAGGGGTGATTAGAGATTAGAGGTTAAAATAATTCAGAAATTTGAAATAAAAAAAAATCATAAAAAATCATAAAATTTCCTTTAGTACCGGTTGGTGTTACCAACCGGGACTAAAGGTGGACCTCCAGGCAGCGGCCACGTGGAGGGCCTTTAGTCCCGGTTCGTGTAGTCCCGGTTCCAGAACCGGGACTAAAGGCCCTTATGAACCGGTACTAAAGACCCTTTTTCTACTAGTGTTATGGGCTGGTTTCAGTGTATGACATCGATACGTTGGCATGCGTACGCAACCAAAGTTCAGTTTTAGCCCTCAAGATAATGCATGCAAGTCTTTTTTTCTTTCGCACGACATAATAATAGGATGCATACAATATATACTCTCTTCGTCACATATTGTAAGATGTTTTTTAAAGTACATGATTAGTTTTACGAAATATGTATATGGCAACCATGTGGCAGATTGCGAAACTGCCACACACATCCAGCGCCGTCAGTTCCCTCCCGATCTCCTTCCTTCCCCGCACGTCCTCCCGATTTCTTTCCTTTCCCGCACGCCTCGCCCTCCCCAATTTTTTCGGGCACACCCGCTCGTACCTTCCTAATTTTCGTAATTGTCAATTATGGCCCACGCACCTTCCCGATTTTCGGCAAAAATAATGCTTGGACTAGGATTTGAATTCTGTTCTGCAGGTAATCAACAAAGGGAGCTAACCACCTCACCTATGACACTCATTGTTGAACAAGCTAAGGGAAATACTGTTTTTGACATGTTCATGGTAACTTTGATCATTGGGAATAAATTGTTGAACCCGCCCCCGGTAATTTCTGTAAATAGCACGATAACATTCACGCCATAGACCTGATTATTTAGATACAAACATCATGGTAACTTTAACCATTGGGGAAGACAAATGTGAAAAGATACCTGATAATTTATGTGTAAATAGATGGTAATATACGCAGCGCACATCTGATAACTGAGATAGAAACACCATGGTAACTTTGACCGTAGGGTTTTTTTTAAAAGATACTCCGGTAGCTTCTGTGTAAATAGCACGGTAGTATCTCCCTCCCCTGGCATTTTTATGTGTAAATAGCATGAAAACATATGCACTGCGATAACTAAACACCATGATAAGTTTTTGAAACGGGGGGGGGGGGGGGGGTTGGGGGGGATTTGCTGAAACATACCCCTGATAAATTTTGTGTAAATAGCATGATATTTTAAGCACTACGGGCTTGATAGGTTACCTAGAATCACCATGATAACTTTTTGACCCGGCAAAAAGTTGTTCAAAACATCCCCAATATTTTTTGTGTAAATACCATGATAATATAAGCATCGCATAACCGATAACTTGCAATATAAACATGATGGTAACTTTTTTTACCAAAAGAAACTAAGTTGTTAAAAACATACAATCGCCTCGCGCGTGGGCCTCTTGAATGAACACAACACATGGCGTGCCACGGGAAAGTCACATAATGCTTAGTGTCATGAGGGGCACACGTGCTATAGGCGCAAAATCATCGTGGTAATTTCTGACCTATGGAAAAAGCTACCGAAACACACACAGGTTTTTAGGTGCAAGTACCATGATAATATATGAACTGTAGACCCGGTAACTCATGCACAATCCCTCATGGTAACTTTGACCGGGGGGAGGTTGATGTACATATACCCTGATAACTTATGTGTAAGTATCACAATATTTTACACATCGAAGACCTTATAACTTGTGTACAAAACACATTGGTAACTTTAAAGGGATGTAGTTGTTGAAGCATAGATACCTGGTACGTTCTATGTAAATAGCACGGTAAGTTATGCAACACAGGTCTGATAACTTGCATACGAATACCATGGTAACTTTGTCCTGAGGAGAAATCATGTGGTAGACGTGAAGAAGTGGCAGTTTTCTCACGGGTGGGCGCCCGAGATGTGCGGGAGAAGCAGGTTTCTCGGGCGAGCCTGCGGGGTCGTTTGGGAGGAGGCGAGGTCAAAAGACGAGGGATCATGTGGTACTTTAAAATGAAAGAAGTAGAGGTGTGGCAGTTTTAATAGCCTATTCTGACGTGTGATATTGTGGCCTTGTGCATGCCTTATTGATTGACGTAGCCGAGTCCGTGGGGGGTTGGGTCCATAAGACCACCGCTTGTGTCAAGCGTCATGCATAGATCTCTACAAATCAACTAAGATAGGCTTGGAACGCCCAACAGCTCAGCATGGCTGTCCATCCAGCTCCGGGTCGGTCGATTCCGCCAACCGTGCAATCTCCGCGGCGTCCAACAGTGCATGACAATCACAGCATTGACCAGGTGTCTACGAAATAACAATCTCGGGCATCCATTACACGCTCAAATCGAGCAAGCAACAATGCATTTTTTGCCACTCGTTACATTACAAAGCTGTCATATAAAGACAGAGGGTCGATTTATTCTCATTTTCACACTACATATATGCCCCGGATATGACAGGAGGGCTCCGAAAAGGGCGATGACCTGACCGCGAAGAAAAAATCGAGGTCAATGGGGCAAAGGATACCACACTACCTTCACAAAGCGGACGCGTCCCCTCGATAGATTGATCATGACGTGCCCCCGACCAAATTTTTGAATGTTATGGTCTGATTTTGGTTGCTCATGGTCCTGTGACCTACTATAAGGAAAAAAAATCCTATACAACCTGGGTCATATGCCCACTAGGTGAGACCCACTTCGAATTGTAACACGTGTGGACATCAATCTCAAAGAAACACCAAGCCTTAATTTAATGGCTTAATCCCGATTCCATCCTTCCTTTCTTCCACAACCGGTCTACATTCTACGGACATCTCACCGGCGGCAACCGTGCGGCACGACGGTTCGTCCTCCTCCCCAGGCTACTCCAGACACAACACCGAGAGAAGCTAACCGTCGTCCTGCCCGTCTGTTCCGTCACATCGTGTAGGGGGGCACTCATGGCGACGACGAACTGAGCCCTGGTCGATGGACGACGGCGACCGCGCAGCACAAGGGCGCATTATCGTTGTTGCGCCAGATGGCGTAGTGCCTACCATTCCAGCTGCTCCGTGATGTCACGCAGCCGGTCATGGCGATGAGCTCCGGGTCGTCTGTCACACGCGATGGGAATTGATCCTCTGTATCTTTCATCTTCTAATTTAATAAGTCCTCCGTATCTTTATTGTCAAGGGCATGAATCTGAAGATCGATCTGCGATATATGAGTGCCCTGACAAATTATGGTGGCAGTCAGATGTCGGGGCAGAGCGATGCGGTGAAGAAGTGTTTCACTGTGGTCCCACTGCTGTTGTTGCTCGATGGGAGGATAAAGAAGAGGGAACGAGAGAGGAATCAGATGTGGAAGACGGAAGGGTGCATTCAGATTTGTATTGCCATCTGTCAACATCTAAACAAGGTCTAACGATGGGGGGCATACGACCCAGGTCGTATAGAATTTTCCCCCTATTATAACACACATAAAGAGGACAGTCCAGATGAAATCACCCATATGAAGAAACCTAGGGGTAGATGTTTCCGGGCTTACCAAACAAGATTGATTCATCAAATCATGTGAGTAAGGCTAGGAACCACTTATCCATTTGCGTGTGATCTTAATATGGGTACAGTACGGGGTGTGATACTACAAGGCGATGACAACTTTAAAGTGGCAAAGTGGCGGTAATTAGAGAGTGGGATGGAAATTGAGGGCATCAAAAGGGCAGAAATTGGAGAGTGGCTGGAAGAGAATGGGTTAGGAAAGAGGGGAAGGAATAGAATGCAATAAATAAACATAAATGCAATAAAGAACATGTAAAATTCATTATTGCATTATGAAACTGCTGAGCAAATAAGATGCAAAGTGTAAGCCAAGTGTCCTATTTTGTGCACTCCTCTTCTATTCCATATATGTCACGCATCTTTCAAGCACCCTCGACTTATAGAGCATGCCGTGCTGTCACGCACATATGTGATGGCCACATGGCAATAACTTTGCTGAGAAGGAACTCTAAGCCGAGTGCTTTCTGGACAATATGCCGAGTGTTTTTATGTAAACTGAGGTTCTTTTCCTGATTCTTGGCTTAGTTCCGTCTACGCTGAGGTCAGTATTTGTGCCGTGCATTTTAGGGTTTGGTACTCGGTGTACACGTATATAAGCAGAGTACCGGTGAAATAACAATCGGCTTATAGTCAGATATTAGGGAACTTATGATTTTCCTGTAGTGATTATTGCTTGGCTCATATTGTAAATTTTTGTCTCTTCTTTGCCCCTCTCAAGTCTAAATCTTAGCTCCGCCCCTGCCTACGTTTATCACCCAGTAACTCACAACATTGGATTTCTTTCTGTTTTCTGTGGGTCTTATAACTGGCTACATTTGCAATACAACAATATATAATTTAGTTTATCTAGCATGCATTTCCTTTGAGTTTTCACCTAACACATCCATGGTATAGAAGAATAGTTCCTAGGTTCCCTCAAATCTAGGCGTGGTGCAAAGCAACGAAAGCATGCATATTCTGCATTTTTATATTCCTGTTTTTTTTCTGCGGGGGTATTTTCCTGCTTTTCTTTTTGATAATTCTATGAATGAAAAAGACCCTATAGCAAGTTACCGTTGGGGCAAACATCCATACCAGTGAGTCCAGTCTCGAGATGGCTGGCACTGCAACTATACTAGGGTTAGGTGGGGATATATTAGTGCACGCGCCTGTGCATGTTTTTTGTGATAAATACATTACATATTCATGCATGTGACAGATCCAACCATTTCATTCATGAATAATTGATATGGAGATACAGATAAGAATCCCAAGAAGCGTATCAGATCTTGGTGGCAGCAACAATTCTTCAAGTCTCTCAGAAGGAATTCTCCTAGCATGCGTGGAGCAAAGGGATGTCCGCATACGGGCCATTGAGCACCCCATTGGCGATGACACTGTATGCCTTTTCCGTCATGTGAACCTGGTCCCAGTTGGCGAACCTGGATGGGTCGCGGCAAACCTTCGCGTTCCAGTCGCACGGAAGGCCGGTGCCGTAGGGCCCGTTGCCACCACAGCATGCCACGAGAGGGCTGTCAATGCCATTCCTGTTGGGATTCTTGACGAACTCCATGAAGGCGCCGTAGTAGTCTGCGTAGATGATCTTCACGCTGGGGTTCCGGGACTTGAGCCGGCCGATCTCCTGCTTCAACAGCTGGTTGTGCCTCCGAGAGAACGCGTTGAACCACGCGAGGCAGCCGAACTGGTCGTAGTCGGCAGATGTATTGCTCTTGTGAGTACTAAGGTAGACCGGCACGCACCCGATGGGGAAGTTCCCCGGGACAAGGATCGTCTTGGCGCCGAGGTTGATCACCTTCTGCACGCCGGCTCCGATGCGGTCGATAATATCGGGCATATACTGGAGGGGCGTGTTTCTGTCCTTGCTGAGCTCAGAGTCAAAGAACCAAAAGTTGTAGTCATTGCCCCCAATCTCACCAAAGACGACCAGGGACTCGCTCAGGAGCCTCTTTGTTGCAGCTGATCACAGCAAAAAGAAAGGAATAAGTTGACCAAGAACACATGCAGGTGCATGGTGCATGCAGAAATGTCCCGTAATTAAAATATCATAAGCTGACCCCAAGGTATGTTTTTGCATGCATTACGTACCATCTCCTGGAGCAATCCGTGTGAGCACTTTGTTGAAAGTAGCGAGCTGATCGTGGAGGCTCCATGGAAACGGTACACTCAAGTTATACCTGGACTTGAAGTAGTTCGGGTTCAGCGCCATAGCGCCGAACACGGCAAAGTTGGCACCAGTGGGGAACTGCCCCGTCTTCTCCTCGGGCAAGCTCGGCGGCAGCAGCGGCAGGCCCAACGCTTGCGCTGACAAAACATCATGCACCAAATTTAGCACGCGTACGAAATTGAACTGTTAGAACACACATGCTTGCACATGTACATACCATAGAAGTCCATGATGAGACGCCCGTCAGAGGCGCGGCCCGTGGGCAGGGGCGGACGCACGTTCAGGTGAGTGGGGGCCCAGGACCCCACTCAATTTTTGATCCTCCCTTAAATGCTCAGTAGTGGTCGAGCAAGGCCCCCAGTCGGCCCAGGCCTGGTGCCCCCACTCCCTTGCTAAAGCCCAGAAAAGATAAACGCAAGGAAGGCAGTCGTGCCATGGAGGATCGATTTTCGCTGCATGAAAATAATTCCAGCAATTAAATTGGAAGGCGAGACGGCACCGCTGCGTTGATTCTTGTTGGAAATTAATTATACAAACCAAACGAACCGCCGGCTCGGCCGCTGCCTGCTGCGACGATCTCCCTCCGTGTCTCCGCAGAGTCCGCCGCGCGCCGCCGCCGACGGCCGGCCTGGCTACATACGTGGCTGGAGGCTGGTCGCTCCCCTGCTCATCATCCTCATCCCTCATCCCCAACTGGCCAACTCTGAAACTAGGTTTGTTCTTCTTGAGCTGATCCATTCATGAAATGATTTTTTTCTTCTTTTGGATTTCTGGTTATGTTTCCTGTCAAATCAAATGCAAGGATGCAGTTCGTGCTAGTCTAGAACTGCTAGTCCTATCAGCCATGTAAATAAAATTTGATAGGATTAAAATGTGACACACTACCCGTAGGTCATTTTCTAGGATTTGAGAATACAGTGCTAGTACTTGTGTGCAGACGTGCAGCGTGCTAGCCTGCTAGTAGCATGCTTTGTTCTAATCAAATTCTCTATGAAATTCAATCTTGGAAGCCATTCTGTTGAGGCTGGATTTTCTACTCTCAGGTGTACTAATACAGAACTAGTACTCGCCTGCTAGTCTGCTGATAGTATCATACCTTTATCTAAACTCTTTAGAGTTAGTATTTCAATGATTTGGCATGGAAGAAGGAAGATAATGGAGAAGTATTTGATAAAGAAATGAAGAGATGGTAACGCCACCACTCGTTGCCACTGTCACTTTTGAGAAATGTTTTTCGGCTATGAAGATTGTGAAAAATGCTTCGCGTAACAAAATTGGTGATTATTATTTGAGTCACAGCCTAATTTTCCTTGTTGAAAAGGACTTGCTAAATACAATCACCAATGAAGTGATTCTTAATCGTTTCCATAAAATGAAAGATCATCGTGTGGAAATGTAATGGTCTAATACATTGCACATTTTACATGTTTACCATCTCCATTAGTATTTAAGCAGCTAAGCCAAATATGTGTTTTCTCTTTGCAGGTAGCGGCATTTACGTTGGAGACAAATCTTCTCTTTTGCAATCTGTGTACTATTGAGATATAAACTCTTTTTTATAAGGTATGTTCACTTTAGTGATAAACTCGTCATGGCTCTGTTGGATGAAGTATATTTTTTTTTAGAACTTTGTTGAAGTATCTTATGACTTGGAGTAATTGGAAACTGCTACTCTCTCAGATCCATATTGATTGTCGCTCACCTGACAAATAATATGGATCAGAGAGAGCATTTGTGTATAACATATTGTGAGGTTTATAAGCCTTTGTAAGTTTTCTTATTGATGAATTCCCCCAGTCAGTTTTTATTCTGGGTCCGCCCCTGCCCGTGGGGTGGTGGAAGTAGGTCTCTCCATAAGGAAGCACCGAGGGTGGACTCGGTGATCTGTTGCGGATGGTGTATGCGAAATTGCCGGTGTCAATGATGGAGTCGCCAAAGGAGAAGATACGCTTGAAGCAGCCACACGACCCTAGATTAGCGTCGCCGGTGACAACAAAGACGAAGAGGACGGCCAAGGAAATGGAGCAGTGGCCATTGGAACTCCCCATCTTAGCTACCTAGCTAAGCAGGAGAAAAGAGAGACGTAACTATCTGGTTGCAAATAGAAGTGTTCCAGATCTACGTTTCGTTTAGTATATTCCACATGAGTTCCCTTCATCCCCATTTATAGTAGAACGTTATGCCGTCGAATTGTGTATATCAAGACGTCTATCAATTTAATTAATGATATTTTCAGCAGTGTTTATCTTACTACCACACAATTCTTTCCCTACAATTATATGTTTGGTGAATTGTGAAGGTATTGCTAAAATTGACTTCTATCCAAATGCAGTCGTTCTGAAAGATAAGATTGGATTTCTATGGAATTAATTCATGCACTATATATGGGCCCATCTGATTTCCAGTCAGCTCCCTATTGACTTAAATTATTTAGATTTTCAGTCAGTTAGCTATCCACCGTCTGATTGGGATCCAAAGGCCCACCTGCCGAAAGGCCCATCTGCCTTCTTCTTCCTCTGCTTAACAGGTGATGGAATTTTTTGATATGACAGACACTTCTTTTCCGACAAGACTATATACTAAAACTAAAAAAAATCAGAGAATAACTTTTGTATTAAAATAAAAAAGAAAGAGAATGAAAAAACTTTAAAGAAATGATGACAAAAACTTGAACAGAAATTGCACATTTTCACAATATGTAAGATAAGTCTATAATAGTGTAATTTTCAGAAAATATTATAATTTGCAGACATATTAGACAATACTTGCATTTATCTTTGGAGATTAATCGCCTCATCTCATAATTATGGTACCATCTTGTGTGCACGTACTCACACGCAGTGGCGGAGCTTGACCCAAAAACTTGGACGGGCCGGCTGTAGGAAATGACTATTGGGATTATGTTTCATGGCCCAAAACTACATATACACTGCAGAAAACCGCATGGGCTGGGCGGGCCACGGCCCATATGGCCTTGCCGTAGCTCCGCCACTGCTCACACGAACACGTCGAAGATGAATTATGTTACATATTGATATCGCATTTGTTTTTTCGATAAAAGACTTTTCATTGAATAGATATATCGAGGTGATACAATCGTATTGAAAGAAAGCCCGGCCTCTGCATAGCTAGATGCACACAGTCAAAAAGTCCAGAGCACCCTAAAAATAAAATAATCCGATACAATGCTAAGCAATAAATCGTGTCCAGCCTAAGGAGCGGTAGATCCTATACGTAAATCACACCGCCATCCATGGAGGTAGAAAACCTTCCTGGCCGTACGCTCCAGCCATGTAGACGCCATCATAAAAGGGCCCCTGTCCTCCAGCTTCTGCAGGATAGACCATGTATGGAGCCATCGTGTAGAAACATGAATAACCTGCATAGGAGATGAGACACATTTATTGTTAAAAATCACATCATTCCTGGTAAACCACATTGCCCAGCATAAGGCTGCCGCTCCCACAAGAATATGTGCAGAAAATTGTTTATCAATACCCGCAACCAGTTGCCGAACATATTCCGTGCACTACGTGGTGGGTATAAATTCGAAGCTACTTGGACCATGGCCCAAACTGCCCGAGCGAACTTGCACTCAAAAAATAATGTATGATAGACTCGTCATGTTGGCAAAAGACACGTGTCTTGGAACCATGCCAGTGATCGTCGTGCCAGATTATCTCTAGTTAGGATGACTCCTTTGTCTAGAAATCAGAGGAAAATCTTCACTCTTAGAGGAATTTTTAGCTTCCACAATTTCCTGTTATCAACTGGAACATCACAATGAACCATTGCATCATACATGGATTTGACCGAAAATTTGCCATTCTGATGCAAGTTCCATCAGAAAGTGTCCGGCTCATCTGACAGTTGAATGTCCTCCAGGCGAGTGAGTAATTCATTCCATGCTGCCAGACGAGTGCCCAAAAGATCCCTACGGAAAGAAATATCGGGGTTTTCTTGTCCTAATACTTGTTTAATCGTGACGAATTTATGTCTAACACTCCGGTACAAGCTCAATTGCACCATTAGTGAGTTGTTCCCTAGCCAGGTATCTTCCCATAAACGAACCTGAGAACCGTCTCTAACCGAGAAGGTCCCAAATTGGAAGAAGAATTCCTTGGCCTTCATGACACCACTCCAAAAATGTGAATCCCCAGGTTTCCAATGAATTGGAGAAATGGCATGGGATCCCACATACTTGTTGCGAATGATTTCCTGCCATACTCCACTCTCAGTGAGTAATTTATAAACCCACTTGCTGAGAAGAGTGATGTTTTTAATCTCAAGGTCTTGGATTCCCAGGCCCCCTTGACTTTTAGGTCTGCATATTACGCTCCACCTAGCCAGTCGATATTTCTTGGTTTAGTTATCACACTACCAAAAAATCCAGATCTAAAGTAATCTAGACGCTGTAGAACCCCTTTCGGCAGGTGGAAGAATGACAACATATATAAAACTATGTTGCTTAGGACAGAATTGATCAAGATCAGTCGCCCCCCATAAGACAAGAGTTTGGCCTTGCAACTGGCTAATCGTTTTTCAAGTCTCTCTTCCACGTGCCTCCACTCAGCGATAGTTTATGGGAATACCCAGATACCAAATCGGAAACTGCCCAAGATGGCATCCAAAAATCTCGGCATATTCGGGTGCTGATTCTGCAACATCGCCAAAGCAAAAAAATTTGCTCTTATGAAAATTAATTTTGAGACCAGAAAGTTCCTCAAAAGCACATAAGAGCAGTTTGAGATTTCTTGCCTTATCTAAATCATGATCCATGAATAGTATCGTGTCATCCGCATATTGTAGAATGGATAGACCATCTTCTACCAAGTGTGGAATAACCCCACTAATTTGACCATCCAGCTTATCCCGCTCAACAAGGGTAGCTAGCATGTCAGCCACAATGTTAAACAGAATAGGAGATGCGGGGTCGCCTTGACGAAGCCCCTTCCTTGTCTGAAAATAGTTGCCAACATCATCGTTAACTTTTATGGCCACACTACCTCCAGAGACAAAGCTCTCTACACAGCAACACCATTTTTGCCAAAACCCCTTCATGCGCGAGGTTTGCAACAGGAAGGGCCACTTAACTTTGTCCTAGGCTTTCTCAAAAGCAATTTTAAGAATGACACCGTTCAACTTTTTCCGGTACAGTTCATGTACAGTTTCATGCAGGATGACCACTCCATCTAATATGTTGCGTCCTTGCATAAATGTTGTTTGAGTGGGTTTTACGACATGGTCAGCTACACCGTTCAACCGATTAGCCGCTACCTTCGTAAAAAAATTAAAACTTGCATTCAGAAGGCAAATCGGTCGATATTTTTGAATACGACTAGCCTCCTTAATCTTAGGCAATAGGATAATTTCCCCAAAGTTTAAACGAGAAATATCAAGGTCCTCGGAATGCAGTTGGTGAAACAACTGAACCAAGTCTGTCTTAATCACATCCCAAAAGCATTGATAGAACTCTGCGGGAAAGCCATCCGGTCCGGCGCTTTGTTGTGTTCCATCTGAAACACCGCAGTTCGAGTTTCCTCCTCAGAAAACGGAGAGGTTAGGAATTCATTTTCCGCTTCTGTAAATTGAGTAATGTCATGAGTAATGGATTCGTCCAGCTGAAAATTAGTTTCAGCTGAAGGCCCAAAAAGGGCTTGTTAAACTTAGTGATAAAATTTCTAAGTGGTACGCCCCCCTCTATTCGGTCTTCCTCCTGGTCAAGGGCGAATATATGCTTCTTTCTATGCCTGCCATTGGCTAGCATTTGAAAGTATTTCGTATTATCATCACCTTGCACCAGCAAATCCGCCTTGCTACGTTGGTACCATTTAATCTCTTCCTCACGTAGTAGCCGGGCAATCCGCTCGTTAAGATTACTTTTTTGCTCAATCTCAACAGCAGACAGAGGCCTCACCTCTGCTATTTTATCAAGGGAATCAATTAAGGTAGACAATCGCGGTTTTTCTCTTTTATAAAAGCCAGCAGTGTGTTTGGCCCATCCTCGAAGGAAGCGACGCAAAGCGCGGATTCGATTATTCCATCGTTGAATGGGTGTGTTACCCCGAGGCTGGCGCGCCCACACCTTCTTAACCAGCTCATGAAATCCCACTCTAGTGAGCCATCCCAGTTCAAATTTAAACTGGTGACGGTTAGAACTTGGGATTGGTTGTCCAAAATCGGTTAGCAACGGAGCGTGATCCGATAAGGCCTCAATTCTTTCTAGTGCCTGAACCGAGGCTAGGGGATATTTATATTCCCAATCGGTGGTAACTAGCACCCGGTCCAGTTTTTCAAAGGTTGGCACCGATCGGTTATTGGCCCAG
Organism: Triticum aestivum; assembly: GCF_018294505.1. Classification (NCBI taxonomy): domain Eukaryota; kingdom Viridiplantae; phylum Streptophyta; class Magnoliopsida; order Poales; family Poaceae; genus Triticum; species Triticum aestivum. The sequence goes on from NC_057814.1 coordinate 599,769,242, forward strand.
GTATACTAATGACTAGACATCGTGATGTCCCTCAGATCCAGGCTGTCAATAACAGCATTAAAGAGGAAAGGCCACCTAGTGTCAAACCGATCATTGTTTTTTTTCCTGCTGATATCGAAGGATATTAAAATCCCCCCGATTAACATGGGATGGGGATTGTCTCGACAGTTGTTGACTAATTCTTTTAGACATGCAGACTTAAACTCCTCTTGAGCGGCGCCATATACAGCCACCTGACTCCAGATGAAGTTGTCGGACTTATTTCAAAGGTGGAATTTGATATGATACTCCCCCTTTGACGCGGACAATAGTTGTAAGTATGTAGAGTTAATACCTAGCAAAATTCCCCCGGACCTCCCGGTCGGCGGTAAGACGTGCCATTCGTAATCAAAACCACATGAAAAGTGGTCCAGATCACGTGTTGGAAAATCACGTTTACCCGACTCAGTGATAGCCACAAAGTCCAACGTATGATCCTTTACACAATCGGCAATGTGTTTGTGTTTAGCCAAGTCGCCAAGACATCTGCTATTCCAGAACATGCCTCTCATGATGAACCAACTTTATGTTTAGAGACCTTTACTTTCTTAGAAGAGCGCCTGCTTTTCTTTGCTGAGTTAGACTTGTTCTTGCGCACCGACGCGACAAGCTCAAAAAGCGTAGTGTCACGTACAGTGTCGTCAAGGTCTACTTCAATTGTGTCTTTAACCAAATGAGAGAGAAGCTTTCCTTCATGATTGGCATCAGCATCCTCCACCTCCTCATCTGACATGAGAGGGTCGACAAAACTCGAAAACTTCGGAGCAACCGTAAGCCGGTCGAACTCCACTTGTTTTAGAGCCTTGACCGAAAAATCTATCTCATTCTCATTACGTCCTAGTGACACCCCAAGTCTAGTAATATTTGAAGATACTTTGGAATTATCAATAGACATAAAAGATTTGCGAGAAGGGGTACCTTCAAAGTCGAGGTTACGTGCAGCAGTCCTACGCATGGCCTTCACCATAGTATCTCGTCGGTGGCTGCTGAGCCGTCAGTCCCGACATGATGACGCCCGCTCCGCCTCAGCGGCGAAGGAGTAACATCGGCCTCGGAGCTCATCACCTCGACTCCGCTACGCGTAGTGGGTGATACGTCTCCAATGTATCTATAATTTTTGATTGTTCCGTGCTATATTATATTCTGTTCTAGACATTATTGGGCTTTATTATACACTTTTATATCATTTTTTGGACTGACCTATTAACTGGAGGCCCAGCCCAGAATTGTTGTTTTTTGTCCGTTTCAGTGTTTCGCAGAAAAAGAATATCAAACGGAGTCCAAACGAAATAAAACCTTCGGGAACGTAATTTTTTGAACGAACGTGATCCAGAGGACTTGGAGTCCACGCAAAGCAACGAACGAGGAAGGCACGAGGTAGGGGGGCGCGCCTACCCCCCTCCCCACTACTAGGAAAAGGGCTATAGCTAATATGGACATTAATGGTGCACCATGTATGTGGTGCGCCACTGCTATATAGCAGTGGTTGGCGCATCAGATACAGGTGCGCCATTATTGACATATTACTAATGGCGCACCTGATGTGTGGTGCGCCATTACTAGTTTAGAAAAATAAAATAAAAAAATTTGTTAGTAATGGCGCAGCAGGGGATAGTGCGCCATTACTAGTTGACATAGTAATGGCGCACCTTCACCAAAGTGCGCCATTACTATGTGTATGACTTGGTCAAACCTTGGTCAAACATAGTAATGGCGCACTTTGCATAGGTGCGCCATTATTATGTCAAACTTAGTAATGGCACACCTACACAAAGTGCGCCATTACTAACTTTGACCAAGGTTTGACCAAGTCATACACATAGTAATGGCCACTTTGTGAAGGTGCGCCATTACTATGTCAACTAGTAATGGCGAACTATCCCCTGGTGCGCCATTACTAACTTTCTTTGCACCCCCCATGTGGACCGCCTTTTCAGTTTAAAAATAAAATAAAAGAAAATGATGGAAATGTCAAAAAAATAAAAGAAAATATGTTTCCCATGTGATATGTGGTCTAGTTGTTGGGAAAATTTACAAATATGAATTTCGACTTTATTTACAAAATCTCTCTGGAATTTAGTAAAATGGGCATAACTTTTGCATACAAACTCGGATTAAAAAGTTTTTTATATGAAAAATCATCTACTCGAAAAGTTACATCCGAAAACCTTATAGAACGAAAGATACGGGGCTTTTAAGATCTAGAGGGGGAAAATGTAAAAAGTTTCAAACTTACTACTGGCGCACCAGTTGCTAGGTGCGCCACTAGTAACAGAAAAAAAAATTGGTTTTGGATTTTTTTTTCAAAATATGATACGTAATATGACAGGGAAGTTTGAAATATTTTTCAAAATTTCATCACACTCATGAACATGAACAAAGTCCTAGACATCAACAAGGTTTAATAGGATTGATATGATAGATATATCAACAAGTGCTTGTGAAATGAGCTGGTGCTGGGTTGGATAGAACTGCGAAGTTAAGCGTGCTCGTGCTGGAGTAGTGTGAGGATGGGTGACCTTCCGGGAAGTTTGTGCGATTTGACTTAAGATTAAGCATATTGCCCTGAGATTAAGCCATACTGACACAAGATTAAGAAAAAAATGAAAAAAAAATCTGAATTTTTCTTTTTGAAAAAACTGGGATACTAATGGCGCACCAGAGGTGCGCCATTACTATTTGTTACTAATGGCGTGATAATGGTGGCGCACCTATAGTGCGCCATTAATGGCCAAAACAGGTGCGCCACTAATTAGCCTTTTCCTAGTAGTGCCAGGCGCGCCCTCCATCCTCGTGGGCCCCTCGTTGCTCCACCGACGTACTTCTTCCTCCTATATATACCTACGTACCACCAAACTATCAGATACGGAACCAAAAACCTAATTCCACCGCCGCAACTTTCGGGTCCATAGTTATTAGCTAGATGGCTTCTTCTCTCTTTTTGGATCACAATACAATGTTCTCCCCCTCTCTTGTGGAGATCTATTCGATGTAATCTTCTTTTGCGGTGTGTTTGTCAAGATCCGATGAATTGTGGGTTTATGATCAAGATTATCTATGAAAAATATTTGAATCTCATCTGAATTCTTTTATGTATGATTGGTTATCTTTGCAAGTCTCTTCGAATTATCAGTTTGGTTTGGCCTACTAGATTGATCTTTCTTGCAATGGGAGAAGTGCTTAGCTTTGGGTTCAATCTTGCGGTGTCCTTTCCCAGTGATAGTAGGGGCAGCAAGGCACGTATTGTATTGTTGCCATCAAGGATAAAAAGATGGGGTTTATATCATATTGCATGAGTTTATCCCCTCTACATCATGTCATCTTTCTTAATGTGTTACTCTGTTCTTCATGAACTTAATACTCTAGATGCATGCTGGATAGCGGTCGATGTGTGGAGTAATAGTAGTAGATGCAGGTAGGAGTCGGTCTACTTGTCTTGGACGTGATGCCTATATACATGATCATACCTAGATATTCTCATAACTATGCTCAATTCTATCAATTGCTCGACAGTAATTTGTTTACCCATCGCAAATACTTATGCTATCTTGAGAGAAGCCACTAGTGAAACCTATGGCCCCCGGGTCTATTTTCCATCATATTAATCTTCCAACACTTTGCTATTTCTATTACCTTTTATTTTACTTTGCATCTTTATCACAAAAATACCAAAAAAATTATCTTATCATCTCTATCAGATCTCACTCTCGTAAGTGACCGTGAAGGGATTGACAAGCCCTTTATCGCGTTGGTTGCGAGGTTCTTGTTTGTTTGTGTAGGTGCGAGGGACTCGTGCGTGGCCTCCTACTGCATTGATACCTTGGTTCTCAAAAACTGAGGGAAATACTTACGCTGCTTTACTGCATCACTCTTTCCTCTTCAAGGGAAAACCAACGCAGTGCTCAAGAGGTAGCAAGAAGGATTTCTGGCGCCGTTGCCGGGGAGGCTCAGACCAAGTCAAGTAAAGATTAGACTCCCGCCAATGTGCGATTTCTGTCGCCGTTGCCGGGGAGTCTACGCAAGAGTCAAGCCATACCAAGTACCCATCACAAACTCATCTCCCTCGCATTTCATTATTTGCCATTTGCCTCTCGTTTTCCTCTCCCCCACTTCACCCTTGCCGTTTTATTCGCCCTCTTTTCCGTTCGCTCGTCGTTATGGCTAGTCCTTTATCTACTCCTTTGTCCCCAGAGTTTGAAGTTCTTCACTTGAAACAGAAACAAGGAGAAAATCTAAAAGATGCTTGGTATAGGATGATAGAATCCTATCGTGGTTGCGCCATAGAGGGAGATTTCAAGGTTTTAATTCGTAATTTTTATATTGGGCTAACCGTATCCCATAGACAACTCCTTGATTTTGCCGCAAGAGGGAATTTTATTGAAACTGATCCTAGTTTTGCTTATGATATTATAGAGGGGATTGTAGGAATACATCCCCCACAAAAGGGACCAACTCTTACTCGGGAGGGAACCCAAATTTTAGAAAAACTATGCGAATTGCAAAAGTCTCTTGAACCTCTTAAAAACGTTGGAGGAAACCTTAATCGCATGAATACCTTGATTACACTTTGCAACAAATGGTTGGATGCTCTAGATCTAAGAATCTCCGAGTATGAAGGGAAACGTAAGGAACCTCCCGGATTCGAGCATAACTCTATTAAAAAGATAAATACCAAAGATGGCAACACCTAGATCTATCCTTACTTTTATGCCTAGCTAGGGGCGTTAAACGATAGCGCTTGTTGGGAGGCAACCCACCGGGAGTAGGAATCCCTCCCTTCCTTGTTGGATTAGGAGAAGGGGGAAGGAGGAGGGAGAGAGGAAGGAAAGGGGGGCGCCGCCCCCCTCCTTGTCCAATTCGGACTAGAGGGGGAGGGGGCGCGCGGCCTGCCCTGGCCGCCCCTCCTCTTCTCCACTAAGGCCCATTAAACCCCCGGGGGGGGGGGGGGTTCCGGTAACCCCCGGTACTCCGGTATATATCCGATAACCCCCGGAACCATTCCGGTGTCCGAATATAGTCGTCCAATATATCAATCTTCATGTCTCAACCATTTCGAGACTCCTCGTTATGTCCGTGATCACATCCGGGACTACGAACTACCTTCGGTACATCAAAACAAATAAACTCATAATATAATTGTCATCGAAACTTTAAGCGTGCGACCCTACGGGTTCGAGAACTATATCGACATGACCGAGACACGTCTCCGGCCAATAACCAATAGCAGAACCTGGATGCTCATATTGGCTCCCACATATTCTACGAAGATCTTTATCGGTCAAACCGCATAACAACATACATTGTTCCCTTTGTCATCGGTATGTTACTTGCCCGAGATTCGATCGTCGGTATCTCAATACCTAGTTCAATCTCGTTACCGGCAAGTCTCTTTACTCGTTCTGTAATACATCATCCCGCAACTAACTCATTAGTTGCAATGCTTGCAAGGCTTAAGTGATGTGCATTACCGAGTGGGCCCAGAGATACCTATCCGACAATCGGAGTGACAAATCCTAATCTCGAAATACGCCAACCCAACAAGTACCTTTGGAGACACCCGTAGACCACCTTTATAATCACCCAGTTACGTTGTGACGTTTGGTAGCACACAAAGTGTTCCTCCGGTAAACGGGAGTTGCATAATCTCATAGTCATGGGAACATGTATAAGTCAGGAAGAAAGCAATAGCAGAATACTAAACGATCGTGTGCTAAGGTAACGGAATGGGTCAAGTCAATCACATCATTCTCCTAATGATGTGATCCCGTTAATCAAATGACAACTCATGTCAATGGCTGGGAAAACATAACCATCTTTGATCAACGAGCTAGTCAAGTAGAGGCATACTAGTGACACTCTGTTTGTCTATGTATTCACACAAGTATTATGTTTCCGGTTAATACAATTCTAGCATGAATAATAAACATTTATCATGAAATAAGGAAATAAATAATAACTTTATTATTGCCTCTAGGGCATATTTCCTTCAGTCTCCCACTTGCACTAGAGTCAATAATCTAGATTACACAGTAATGATTCTAACACCCATGGTGCCTTGGTGTTGGTCATGTTTTGCTCGTGGAAGAGGCTTAGTCAACAGGTCTGCAACATTCAGATCCGTATGTATCTTGCAAATTTCTATGTCTCCCACCTTGACTAGATCCCGGATGGAATTGAAGCGTCTCTTGATGTGCTTGGTTCTCTTGTGAAATCTGGATTCCTTTGCCAAGGCAATTGCACCAGTATTGTCACAAAAGATTTTCATTGGACCCGATGCACTAGGTATGACACCTAGATCGGATATGAACTCCTTCATCCAGACTCCTTCATTTGCTGCTTCCGAAGCAGCTATGTACTCCGCTTCACACGTAGATCCCGCCACAACGCTTTGTTTAGAACTGCACCAACTGACAGCTCCACCGTTCAATGTAAACACGTATCCGGTTTGCGATTTAGAATCTTTCGGATCAGTGTCAAAGCTTACATCGATGTAACCATTTACGACTAGCTCTTTGTCACCTCCATAAACGAGAAACATATCCTTAGTCCTTTTCAGGTATTTCAGGATGTTCTTGACCGTTGTCCAGTGATCCACTCCTGGATTACTTTGGTACCTCCCTGCTAAACTTATAGCAAGGCACACATCATGTCTGGTACACAACATTGCATACATGATAGAGCCTATGGCTGAAGCATCGGGAACATCTTTCATCTTCTCTCTATCTTCTGCAGTGGTCGGGCATTGAGTCTTACGCAACTTCACACCTTGTAACACAGGCAAGAACCCTTTCTTTGCTTGATCCATTTTGAACTTCTTCAAAACTTTGTCAAGGTATGTGCTTTGTGAAAGTCCAATTAAGCGTCTTGATCTATCTCTATAGATCTTGATGCCCAATATATAAGCAGCTTCACTGAGGTCCTTCATTTAAAAACTCTTATTCAAGTATCCCTTTATGCTATCCAGAAATTCTATATCATTTCCAATCAACAATATGTCATCCACATATAATATCAGAAATGCTACAGAGCTCCCACTCACTTTCTTGTAAATACAGGCTTCTCCAAAAGTCTGTATAAAACCAAATGCTTTGATCACACTATCAAAGCGTTTATTCCAACTCCGAGAGGCTTGCACCAGTCCATAAATGGATCACTGGAGCTTGCACACTTTGTTAGCTCCTTTTGGATCGACAAAACCTTCCGGTTGCATCATATACAACTTTACTTCCAGAAATCCATTCAGGAATGCAGTTTTGACATCCATTTGCCAAATTTCATAATCATAAAATGCGGCAATTGCTAACATGATTCGGACAGACTTAAGCATCACTACAGGTGAGAAAGTCTCATTGTAGTCAATCCCTTGAACTTGTCGAAAACCTTTCGCCACAAGTCGAGCTTTATAGACAGTAACATTACCGTCAGCGTCAGTCTTCTTCTTGAAGATCCATTTATTCTCAATGTCTTGCCGATCATCGGGCAAGTCAACCAAAGTCCACACTTTGTTCTCATACATGGATCCCATCTCAGATTTCACGGCCTCAAGCCATTTTGCGGAATCTGGGCTCACCATCGCTTCTTCATAGTTCGTAGGTTCATCATGGTCTAGTAACATAACCTCCAGAACAGGATTACCGTACCACTCTGGTGCGGATCTTACTCTGGTTGACCTACGAGGTTCAGTAACAACTTGATCTGAAGTTTCATGATCATCGTCATTAACTGCCTCACTAATTGGTGTAGGTGTCACAGGAACCGATTTCTGTGATGAACTACTTTCCAATAAGGGAGCAGGTACAGTTACCTCATCAAGTTCTACTTTCCTCCCACTCACTTCTTTCGAGAGAAACTCCTTCTCTAGAAAGATTCCAAATTTAGCAACAAAAGTCTTGCCTTCGGATTTGTGATAGAAGGTGTACCCAACAGTCTCTTTTGGGTATCCTATGAAGACACATTTTTCCGATTTGGGTTCGAGCTTATCAGGTTGAAGCTTTTTCACATATGCATCGCAGCCCCAAACTTTAAGAAACGACAACTTTGGTTTCTTGCCAAACCACAGTTCATAAGGCGTCGTCTCAACGGATTTCGATGGTGCCCTATTTAACGTGAATGCAGCCGTCTCTAAAGCATAACCCCAAAACGATAGCGGTAAATCAGTAAGAGACATCATAGATCGCACCATATCTAGTAAAGTACGATTACGACGTTCGGACACACCATTACGCTGTGGTGTTCCGGGTGGCGTGAGTTGCGAAACTATTCCGCATTGTTTCAAATGAAGACCAAACTCGTAACTCAAATATTCTCCTCCATGATCAGATCGTAGAAACTTTATTTTCTTGTTACGATGATTTTCAACTTCACTCTGAAATTCTTTGAACTTCTCAAATGTTTCAGACTTATGTTTCATTAAGTAGATATACCCATATCTGCTTAAATCATCTGTGAAGGTGAGAAAATAACGATACCCGCCGCGAGCCTTAAAATTCATCGGACCACATAGATCTGTATGTATGATTTCCAATAAATCTGTTGCTCACTCCATAGTTCCGGAGAACGGCGTTTTAGTCATGTTGCCCATGAGGCACGTTCGCAAGTACCAAGTGATTCATAATCAAGTGGTTCCAAAAGTCCATCATTATGGAGTTTCTTCATGCGCTTTACACCGATATGACCTAAACGGCAGTGCCACAAATAAGTTGCACTATCATTTTCAACTCTGCATCTTTTGGCTTCAATATTATGAATATGTGTATCACTACTATCGAGATTCAACAAAAATAGACCACTCTTCATGGGTGCATGACCATAAAAGATATTACTCATATAAATAGAACAACCATTATTCTCTGATTTAAATGAATAATCGTCTCTCATCAAACAAGATCCAGATATAATGTTCATGCTCAATGCTGGCACCAAATAATAATTATTCAGGTCTAAAACTAATCTCGAAGGTAGATGTAAAGGTAGCGTGCCGACCGCGATCACATCGACTTTGGAACCATTTCCCACGCGCATCGTCACCTCGTCCTTAGCCAATCTTCGCTTAATCCGTAGTCCCTGTTTCGAGTTGCAAATATTAGCAACAGAACCAGTATCAAATACCCAGGTGCTACTGCGAGCATTAGTAAGGTACACATCAATAACATGTATATCACATATACCTTTGTTCACCTTGCCATCCTTCTTATCCGCCAAATACTTGGGGCAGTTCCGCTTCCACTAACCAGTCTGTTTGCAGTAGAAGCACTCAGTCTCAGGCTTAGGTCCAGACTTGGGTTTCTTCTCTTTAGCAGCAACTTGTTTGCTGTTCTTCTTGAAGTTCCCCTTCTTCTTCCCTTTGCCTTTTTTCTTGAAACTGATGGTATTATTGACCATCAACACTTGATGCTCCTTCTTGATTTCTACCTCCGCAGCCTTTAGCATTGCGAGGAGCTCGGGAATTGTATTATCCATCCTTGCATGTTATAGTTCATCAAGAAGCTCTTGTGGCTTGGTGGCAGTGATTGAAGAATTCTGTCAATGACGCTATCATCCGGAAGATTAACTCCCAGTTGAATCAAGTGATTGTTATACCCAGACATTTTGAGTATATGCTCACTGACAGAACTATTCTCCTCCATCTTACAGTTGTAGAACTTATTGGAGACTTCATATCTCTCAATCCGAGCATTTGCTTGAAATATTAACTACAACTCCTGGAACATCTCATATGCTCCATGACGTTCAAAACATCGTTGAAGTCCCGGTTCTAAGCCGTAAAGCATGGCACACTGAACTATCGAGTAGTCATCAGCTTTGCTCTGCCAGACGTTCATAACATCTTGAAGGAAATATGCCCTAGAAGCAATAATAAAGTTATTATTTATTTCCTTATTTCATGATAAATGTTTATTATTCATGCTAGAATTGTATTAACCGGAAACATAATACTTGTGTGAATACATAGACAAACAGAGTGTCACTAGTATGCCTCTACTTGACTAGCTCGTTGATCAAAGATGGTTATGTTTCCTAGCCATAGACATGAGTTTTCATTTGATTAACGGGATCACATCATTAGGAGAATGATGTGATTGACTTGACCCATTCCGTTAGCTTAGCACTCGATCGTTTAGTATGTTGCTATTGCTTTCTTCATGACTTATACATGTTCCTATGACTATGAGATTATGCAACTCCCGTTTACCGGAGGAACACTTTGTGTGCTACCAAACGTCACAACATAACTGGGTGATTATAAAGGTGCTCCACAGGTGTTTCCGAAGGTACTTGTTGGGTTGGCGTATTTCGAGATTAGGATTTGTCACTCCGATTGTCGGAGAAGTATCTCTGGGCCCACTCGGTAATGCACATCACTATAAGCCTTGCAAGCATTGCAACTAATGAGTTAGTTACGGGATGATGTATTACAGAACGAGTAAAGAGACTTGCCGGTAATGAGATCGAATCTCGGGCAAGTAACATACCGATGACAAAGGGAACAACGTATGTTGTTATGCGGTCTGACCGATAAAGATCTTCGTAGAATATGTAGGAGCCAATATGGGCATCCAGGTCCCGCTATTGGTTATTGACCAGAGAGGTGTCTCGGTCATGTCTACATAGTTCTCGAACCCGTAGGGTCCGCACGCTTAACGTTCGTTGACGATATAGTACTATGAGTTATGTATGTTGGTGACCGAATGTTGTTCGGAGTTTTGGATGAGATCACGGATATGACAAGGAACTCCGGAATGGTCCAGAAGTAATGATTGATATGTGGATAGTAGTGTTTGATCTCCGGAAAGGTTCCGGAATCCATCGGAAGGGGTTCCGGATGTTTCCCGAAATGTTTGGGCACAAGAACACTTTATCTGGGCCAAAGGGGAAAGCCCACGAGGTTTTTGGAAAGCGCAAAAGGAAGTTTTGCGGAGTCCAGGGGCCAGACGCCAGGGTCCCTGGCGTCTGGGTCCAGACGCCGGGAACCCTGGCGTCTGGCCCTGCAGTCCGAGAAGGACTCTTGCCTTTCGGGTGAAACCGACTTTGTGGAGGCTTTTACTCCAAGTTTCGACCCCAAGGCTCAACATATAAATAGAGGGGTAGGGCTAGCACCCAAGACATATCAAGAAACACCAAGCCGTGTGCCGGAAACCCCGTCCTCTCTAGTTTATCCTCCGTCATAGTTTTCGTAGTGCTTAGGCGAAGCCCTGTGGAGATTGTTCTTCACCAACACCGTCACCACGCCGTCGTGCTGCCGGAACTCATCTACTACTTCGCCCCTCTTGCTGGATCGAGAAGGCGAGGACGTCATCGAGCTGAACGTGTGCAGAACTCGGAGGTGCCGTGCTTTCGGTACTTGGATCGGTCGGATCGTGAAGACGTACGACTACATCAACCGCGTTGATATAACGCTTCCGCTTACGGTCTACGAGGGTACGTAGACAACACTCTCCCCTCTCGTTGCTATGCATCACCATGATCTTGCGTGTGCGTAGGAATTTTTTTGAAATTACTACGTTCCCCAACACATCTGGTGTTGCTCCTGCAGTAGGTCTGGCACCCAGCGGTGCTTCCAGGACGTAATTCTTCTGTGCAGCAATGAGGATAATCCTCAAGTTATGGACCCAGTCCGTGTAATTGCTACCATCATCTTTCAACTTTGCTTTCTCAAGGAACGCATTAAAATTCAACGGAACAACAGCACGGGCCATCTATCTCCAATCAACATAGACAAGCAAAATACTATCAGGTACTAAGTTCATGATAAATTTAAGTTCAATTAATCATATTACTTAAGAAATCCCACTTAGATAGACATCCCTCTAATCCTCTAAGTGATCACGTGATCCAAATCAACTAAACCATGTCCGATCATCACGTGAGATGAAGTAGTTTCAATGGTGAACATCACTATGTTGATCATATCTACTACATGATTCACGGTCGACCTTTCGGTCTCAGTGTTCCGAGGCAATATCTGTTATATGCTAGGCTCGTCAAGTTTAACCTGAGTATTCCGTGTGTGCAACTGTTTTGCACCCGTTGTATTTGAACGTAGAGCCTATCACACCCGATCATCACGTGATGTCTCAGCACGAAGAACTTTCGCAACGGTGCATACTCAGGGAGAACACTTATACCTTGATAATTTAGTGAGAGATCATCTTATAATGCTACCGTCAATCAAAGCAAGATAAGATGCAAAAGATAAACATCACTTGCAATCAATATAAGTGATATGATATGGCCATCATCATCTTGTGCTTGTGATCTCCATCTCCGAAGCACCGTCATGATCACCATCGTCACCGGCGGGACACCTTGATCTCCATCGTAGCATCGTTGTCGTCTCGCCAACTTATGCTTCTACGACTATCGCTACCGCTTAGTGAGAAAGTAAAGCATTACAGGGCGTTTGCATTGCATACAATAAAGCGACAACCATATGGCTCCTGCCAGTTGCCGATAACTCGGTTACAAAACATGATCATCTCATACAATAAAATTTAGCATCATGCCTTGACCATATCACATCACAACATGCCCTGCAAAAACAAGTTAGACGTCCTCTACTTTGTTGTTGCAAGTTTTACGTGGCTGATACGGGCTGAGCAAGAGCCATTCTTACCTACGCATCAAAACCACAACGATAGTTTGTCAAGTTGGTGCTGTTTTAACCTTCGCAATGACCGGGCATAGCCACACTCGGTTCAACTAAAATTCGAGAAACTGACACCCGCCAGCCACCTGTGTGCAAAGCACGTTGGTAGAACCAGTCTCGCGTAAGCGTACGCGTAATGTCGGTCCGGGCCGCTTCATCCAACAATACCGCCGAACCAAAGTATGACATGCTGGTAAGCAGTATGACTTGTATCGCCCACAACTCACTTGTGTTCTACTCGTGCATATAACATCTACGCATAAAACCAGGCTCTGATACCACTGTTGGGGAACGTAGTAATTTCAAAAAAATTCCTACGCACACACAGGATCATGGTGATGCATAGCAACGAGAGGGGAGACTGTTGTCCACGTACCCTCGTAGACCAAAAGCGGAAGCGTTAGCACAATGCGGTTGATGTAGTCGTACGTCTTCACGATCCAACCGATCAAGTACCGAATGTACGACACCTCCGAGTTCAGCACACGTTCAGCTCGATGACGTCCCTCGAACTCCGATCTAGCCGAGTGTTGAGGGAGAGTTTTGTCAGCACGACGGCGTGGTGACGATGATGATGTTCTACCGATGCAGGGCTTCGCCTAAGAACCACTACGATATTATCGAGGTGGACTATGGTGGAGGGGGGCACCGCACACGGCTAAAAGATCAATGATCAATTGTTGTGTCTCTGGGGTGCTCCCCTGCCCCCGTATATAAAGGAGCAAGCGGGGGAGAGGCGGCCGGCCAGGAAAGGGCGCGCCAGGAGGAGGCCTACTCCCACCGGGAGTAGGAGTCCCTCCCTTCCTTGTTGGATTAGGAGAAGGGGGAAGGAGGAGGGAGAGAGGAAGGAAAGGGGGGCGCCGCCCCCCCCTCCTTGTCCAATTCGGACTAGAGGGGAGGGGGCGCGCGGCCTGCCCTGGCCGCCCCACCTCTTCTCCACTAAGGCCATGTAGGCCCATTAAACCCCCGGGGGGGGGTTCCGGTAACCCCCGGTACTCCGGTATATATCTGATAACCCCCGGAACCATTCCGGTGTCCGAATATAGTCGTCCAATATATCAATCTTCATGTCTCGACCATTTCAAGAATCCTCGTTATGTCCGTGATCACATCCGGGACTCCGAACTACCTTCGGTACATCAAAACATATAAACTCATAATATAACTGTCATCGAAACTTTAAGCGTGCGGACCCTACGGGTTCGAGAACTATGTAGACATGACCGAGACACGTCTCCGGCCAATAACCAATAGCGGAACTTGGATGCTCATATTGGCTCCCACATATTCTATGAAGATCTTTATCGGTCAAACCGCATAACAACATACGTTGTTCCCTTTGTCATCGGTATGTTACTTGCCAGAGATTCGATCGTCGGTATCTCAATACCTAGTTCAATCTCGTTACCGGCAAGTCTCTTTACTCGTTCCGTAATACATCATCCTGCAACTAACTCATTAGTTGCAATGCTTTTAAGGCTTAAGTGATGTGCATTACCGAGTGGGCCCAGAGATACCTCTCCGAAAATCGGAGTGACAAATCCTAATCTCGAAATACGCCAACCCAACAAGTACCTTTGGAGACACCTGTAGAGTACCTTTATAATCACCCAGTTACGTTGTGATGTTTGGTAGCACACAAAGTGTTCCTCCGGTAAACGGGAGTTGCATAATCTCATAGTCATAGGAACATGTATAAGTCATGAAGAAAGCAATAGCAGAATACTAAACGATCGTGTGCTAAGCTAATGGAATGGGTCAAGTCAATCACATCATTCTCCTAATGATGTGATCCCGTTAATCAAATGACAACTCATGTCAATGGCTAGGAAACATAACCATCTTTGATCAACGAGCTAGTCAAGTAGAGGCATACTAGTGACACTCTGTTTGTCTATGTATTCACACAAGTATTATGTTTCCGTTAATACAATTCTAGCATGAATAATAATCATTTATCATGATATAAGGAAATTAATAACAACTTTATTATTGCCTCTAGGGCATATTTCCTTCACTCTGTCACACATAAACCTCCTTATATCTTCCTCAAAACAGCCACCATACCTACCTATTATGGCATTTCCATAGCCATTCCGAGATATATTGCCATGCAACTTTCCATCGTTTTGTTTATCATGACACGCTCCATCATTGTCATATTGCTTTGCATGATCATGTAGTTGACATTGTATTTGTGGCAAAGCCACCATTCATAATTCTTTCATACATGTCACTCTTGATTCATTGCATATCCCGGTACACCGCCGGAGGCATACACATAGAGTCATATTTTGTTCTAAGTATCGAGTTGTAATTCTTGAGTTGTAAGAAAATAAAAGTGTGATGATCATCATTATTAGAGCATTGTCCCGAGTGAGGAAAGGATGATGGAGACTATGATTCACCCACAAGTCGGTATGAGACTCCGGACTAAAGAAAAAAAGAGGCCATAAAAAAAGAGAAAAGGCCCAAAAAAAGGGAAAGAGAAATGAGAGAAAAGGAGAGAAGGGACAATGTTACTATCCTTTTACCACACTTGTGCTTCAAAGTAGCACCATGATCTTCATGATAGAGAGTCTCTCATTTTGTCACTTTCATATACTAGTGGGAAATTTCATTATAGAACTTGGCTTGTATATTCCAATGACGGGCTTCCTCAAAATGCCCAAGGTCTTCGTGAGCAAGCAAGTTGGATGCACACCAAATTAGTTTCTTTTTGTTTGAGATTTCATACACTTATAGCTCTAGTGCATCCGTTGCATGGCAATCCCTACTCCTCACATTGATATCTATTAATGGGCATCTCCATAGCCCGTTGATACGCCTAGTTGATGTGAGACTTTCTCCTTTTTTGTCTTCCCACATAACCCCTACCATTACACCTTATTCCACCATAGTGCTATATCCATGGCTTGTGCTCATGTATTGCGTAAGAGTTGAAAAAGCTGAAGCGCGTTAAAAAGTATGAACCAATTGCTTGGCTAAAACCGGGGTTGTACATGATATGAATACTTTGTGTAGGGAAGATGGAGCATATCCAGACTAATTTTGTAGGGTTAACTTGCTTTGGCTATGTTATTTTGATAAGACATAATTTCTTGGTTAGCATGCTTGAAGTATTATTGTTTTTATGTCAACATTAAACTTTTATCTTGAATCATATTAAATCTGAACATTCGTGCCACAATAAGAAGAATTACATTGAAATTATGCTAAGTAGCACTCCACATCAAAAATTCTGTTTTTATCATTTACCTACTTGAGGACTAGCAGGAATTAAGCTTGGGGATGCTTGATACGTCTCCAACGTATCTATAATTTTTGATTGTTCCGTGCTATATTATATTCTGTTCTGGGCATTATTGGGCTTTATTATACACTTTTATATCATTTTTGGGACTAACCTATTAACAGGAGGCCCAGCCCAGAATTGTTGTTTTTTGTCCCTTTCAGTGTTTCGCAGAAAAAAGAATATCAAACGGAGTCCAAACGGAATGAAACCTTCGGGAACGTGATTTTCTAAACGAACGTGATCCAGAGGACTTGGAGTCCACGCAAAGCAACGAACGAGGAAGGCACGAGGTAGGGGGGCGCGCCTACCCCCCCAGGCGCGCCCTCCACCCTCGTGGGCCCCTTGTTGCTCCACCGACGTACTTCTTCCTCCTATATATACCTACGTACCCCCAAACTACCAGATACAGAGCCAAAAAACCTAATTCCACCATCGCAACTTTCTGTACCCGAGAGATCCCATCTCGGGGCCTTTTCCGGAGCTCCGCCGGAGGGGGCATTGATCACGAAGGGCCTCTACATCATCTCCAAGGCCTCTCCGATGAAGTGTGAGTAGTTTATCTCAGACCTTCGGGTCCATAGTTATTAGCTAGATGGCTTCTTCTCTCTTTTTGGATCTCAATACAAAGTTCTCCCCCTCTCTCGTGGAGATCTATTTGATGTAATCTTCTTTTGCGGTGTGTTTGTCGAGATCCGATGAATTGTGGGTTTATGATCAAGATTATCTATGAACAATATTTGAATCTCATCTGAATTCTTTTATGTATGATTGGTTATCTTTGCAAGTCTCTTCGAACTATCAGTTTGGTTTGGCCTACTAGATTGATCTTTCTTGCAATGGGAGAAGTGCTTAGCTTTGGGTTCAATCTTGCGGTGTCCTTTCCCAGTGACAGTAGGGGCAGCAAGGCACGTATTGTATTGTTGCCATCGAGGATAAAAAGATGGGGTTTATATCATATTGCATGAGTTTATCCCTCTACATCATGTCATCTTTCTTAATGCGTTACTCTGTTCTTCATGAACTTAATACTCTAGATGCATGCTGGATAGCGGTCGATGTGTGGAGTAATAGTAGTAGTTACAGAAGGAGTCGGTCTACTTGTCTCGGACGTGATGCCTATATACATGATCATACCTAGATATTCTCATAAATATGCTCAATTCTATCAATTGCTCGACAGTAATTTGTTTACCCATCGCAAATACTTATGTTATCTTGAGAGAAGCCACTAGTGAAACCTATGGCCCCCGGGTCTATTTTCCAGCATATTAATCTTCCAACACTTTGCTATTTCTATTGCCTTTTATTTTACTTTGCATCTTTATCACAAAAATACCAAAAATATTATCTTATCATCTCTATCAGATCTCACTCTCGTAAGTGACCGTGAAGGGATTGACAACCCCTTTATCGCGTTGGTTGCGAGGTTCTTGTTTGTTTGTGTAGGTGCGAGGGACTCGTGCGTGGCCTCCTACTGGATTGATACCTTGGTTCTCAAAAACTGAGAGAAATACTTACGCTGCATTACTACATCAGTGGGCTGCTGCAGCGATGAAGAAGAAGATAGAGGGGGCTGCTCCTCAGCCTCCTCAAGTCCAGAAGTCGCCCCCCACCCAGTGGCGGAGGAGTGGATGATAACGCACGAAGCACCGCCATGGCAGACTCCTGGCTAGCTCGAACGGACGGGGAGAAGATCACACCACGTCGAGTCGGAGAAGCAGGAGTGGGCGATGATGACGGCGATGGAGCGGTCCCCTCCGGTACGGGGCGCCCACGACTCCCCACGTGGGGGTTAGGCGGTGGCGACCAGCGAGTCGAAGATGGTGACGTCGAGGACCGGGGCGCTGACGTCGTAGGAGAAGCAGCCCTAGACAAAGTACCCGACCCCGACGGGGCATACCCCCTTAATGGCGATGAAGCAGCCGTGACGGGTAAGCCTCGATGATGGTTCGGAGGTGTGACGGCAATGGCCATCTGCATGGGCACCACACCACCTGAGGAAGTAGGGTCCGAAGAGTTGTTGGATGATGAAGTGGGTTTGGACCTCTTGCTTGGATCATTGTTCCTCACTGTTTCCTCCCTGTCATGCCCCTTGTCTCCCCCTGGATCATCGCTGTGCTCCCAGACTCGAGGCACAAAGTCACTATCAACGCGGAAGTCTGATTCTTCAAGACTGTACCGGAACTCATAACCTTTCCTTTGAACCACCACGTCTGAAGAAAGAGAATCAATTGTGCTGCTTTTGAAAGCATCAAGGTTCAAAACCGCTACCTGGATATGAACAATTCCTCTCCGGCGCAAACAGAGAAGATCAACATCGAGAGTAGCACCAATCACCGAGCCGATTGCCCAAAGCCCCAAGAAGTGTTGGAGAGCGTGAGGCACCCCATGCACCTGAACCCAGATAGGAATTAACTCGAAATGGTGTGGTATCTTCTCTGAATTCCAAGGCTTAAACTCGATAGTGACATTGTGATATTTGATGAAAACTACGAAGCCAGTCACCCTCTGTAAGACCTCCTCACTCGGAAAGGACATGAGAAAAGCGTCTTTGCCATTAGGTATGTCAAGGAAATATGCCCAAGAGGAAATAATAAAGTTATTATTTATTTCCTTATTTCATGATAAATGTTTATTATTCATGCTAGAATTGTATTAACCGGAAACTTAGTACATGTGTGAATAGATAGACAAACAGAGTGTCACTAGTATGCCTCTACTTGACTAGCTCGTTGATCAAAGATGGTTAAGTTTCCTAGCCATTGACATGAGTTGTCATTTGATGAACGGGATCACATCATTAGAGAATGATGTGATTGACATGACCCATCCGTTAGCTTAGCACTATGATCGTTTAGTTTATTGCTATTGTTTTCTTCATAACTTATACATGTTCCTATGACAATGAGATTATGCAACTCCCGAATACCGGAGGAACACTTTGTGTGCTACCAAACGTCACAACGTAACTGGGTGATCATAAAGGTGCTCTACAGGTGTCTCCGATGGTACTTGTTGAGTTGGTATAGATTGAGATTATGATTTGTCACTCCGATTGTCGGAGAGGTATCTCTGGGCCCTCTCGGTAATGCACATCACTATAAGCCTTGCAAGCAATGTGACTAATGAGTTAGTTGCGAGATGATGTATTACGGAACGAGTAAAGAGACTTGCCGGTAACGAGATTGAACTAGGTATTGAGATACCGACGATCGAATCTCGGGCAAGTAACATATCGATGACAAAGGGAACAACGTATGTTGTTATGCGGTTTGACCGATAAAGATCTTCGTAGAATATGTGGGAGCCAATATGAGCATCCAGGTTCCACTATTGGTTATTGACTCGAGATGTGTCTCGGTCATGTCTACATAGTTCTCGAACCCGTAGGGTCCGCACGCTTAACGTTTGATGACGATTTGTAAGAGTTATGTGATTTGATGACCGAAGATAGTTCAGAGTCCCGGATGAGATCATGGACATGACGAGGAGTCTCGAAATGGTCGAGACGTAAAGATCGATATATTGGAAGACTATATTCGGACATCGGAAAGGTTCCGAGTGATTCGGGTATTTTTCGGAGTACCGCAGTGTTACGGGAATTCGTATTGGGCCTTAATGGGCCATGCGGGAAAGGAGAGAAAGGCCTCAAGGGTGGCCGCGCCCCTTCCCCATGGAATGGTCCGAATTGGACTAGGGAAAGGGGGCGCCCCTTCCTTCCTTCTCCTTCTCCCTTCCCCTTCTCCTATTCCATGTGGGAGGTGGAATCCTACTAGGACTAGGGAGTCCTACTGGACTCCACACTTTGGGCGCGCCCTATGAGGGCCGGCCTCCTCCTCCCTCCATCCTCTATATACGTGGCCAGGGGGCACCCCATAGACACACAAGTTGATTTCTTAGCCGTGTGCGGTGCCCCCTCCACAGTTACACACCTCGGTTATATCGTCGTAGTGCTTAGGCGAATCCCTGTGTCGGTAACTTCATCATCACCGTCACCACGCCGTCGTGCTGACGGAACTCTCCCTCGGCCTCAACTGGATCAAGAGTACGAGGGACTTCATCGAGCTGAACGTGTGCTGAACTCGGAGGTGCCGTGCGTTCGGTACTTCGGTCAGATCGTGAAGACGTATGACTACATCAACCGCGTTGTCATAACGCTTTCGCTTACGGTCTACGAGGGTACGTGGACAACACTCTGCCGCTCGTTGCTATGCATCACCATGATCTTGTGTGTGCGTAGGAATTTTTTTGAAATTACTGCGTTCCCCAACAGTGGCATCCGAGCCAGGTTTATGCGTAGATGTTATATGCACGAGTAGAACACAAAGAGTTGTGGGCGATAATAGTCATACTGCTTACCAGCATGTCATACTTTGATTCGGCGGTATTGTTGGATGAAGCGGCCCGGATCGACATTACGCGGATGCTTACGCGAGACTGGTTCTACCGACGTGCTTTGCACACAGGTGGCTGGCGGGTGTCAGTTTCTGCCACTTTAGCTGAATCGAGTGTGACTACGCCCGGTCCTTGTTGAAGGTTAAAACAACACATACTTGACGAAAAATCGTTGTGGTTTTGATGCGTAGGTAAGAACGGTTCTTTCTCAGCCTGTAGTAGCCACGTAAAACTTGCAACAACAAAGTAGAGGACGTCTAACTTGTTTTTGCAGGGCATGTTGTGATGTGATATGGTCAAGACGTGATGAGATATAAATTGTGGTATGAGATGATCATGTTTTGTTAAAGTTATCGGCAACTGACAGGAGCCTTATGGTTGTCTCTTTATTGCATAAGATGCAAGTGTCATGTAACTGCTTTACTTTATCGCTATGCGATAGCAATAGTTGCAAAAGCAATAGCTAGTGAGACGACCATGTGACGACACGTTGATAAAAGATCAAGATGATGGAGATCATGGTGTCATGCCGGTAACAATGGAGATCATCACAGTACTTTGGAGATAGAGGTCAAAAGCACAAGATGATGATGGCCATATCATGTCACATATTTTGATTGCATGTGATGTTTATCTTTTATACATCTTATTTTGCTTAGTTCGGCGGTAGCTTTATAAGATGATCTCTCACTAAATTTCAAGGTATAAGTGTTCTCCCTGAGTATGCACCGTTGCGACAGTTCTTCGTGCCGAGACACCACGTGATGATCGGGTGTGATAAGCTCTATGTTCACATACAACGGGTGCAAGCCAGTTTTGCACACGTAGGATACTCGGGTTCAACTTGACGAGCCTAGGATATGCAGATATGGCCTCGGAACACTGAGACCGAAAGGTCGAGCGTGAATCATATAGTAGATATGATCAACATGAGATGTTCACCATTGAAAACTACTCCATCTCATGTGATGATCGGACATTGTTTAGTTGATTTGGATCACGTGATCAATTAGATGACTAGAGGGATGTCTATCTAAGTGGGAGTTCTTTAGTAATATGATTAATTGAACTTTAATTTATCATGAACTTGGTCTTGTTGGTATTTGCAAATTATGTTGTAGATCAATAGCTCGCGTTATAGCTCCCCGTTTATTTTTTATATGTTCCTAGAGAAATATAAGTTGAAAGATGATAGTAACAATGATGCGGAATTGGTCCGTGATCTGAGGATTTTCCTCATTGCTGCAGAGAAGTATTATGTCCTTGATGCACCGCTAGGTGACAAACCTATTGCAGGAGCAGATGCAGACGTTATGAACGTTTGACAAAGCTCGGTATAATGACTACTTGATAGTTTAGTGCACCATGCTTTATGGCTTAGAACCAGGACTTAAAAAACGTTTTGAACGCCACGGAGCATATGAGATGTTCCAAGAGATGAAATTAGTATTTCAGTCTCATGCCCGAGTCGAGAGGTTGAGACCTCTGACAAGTACTTTGCCTACAAGATGGAGGATAATAGATCAACCAGTGAGCATGTGCTCAGATTGTAATTGACAAAGTTCTCTAGTCACTATCTCCAAGTTACTAGAATTTGTGATGAACTATAATATGCAAGGGATGACGAAAGTAATTCCCGAGCTCTTCACGATACTGAAATCGACGAAGGTAGAAATCAAGAAAGAGCATCAAGTGTTGATGGTTAACAAGACCACTAGTTTAAAGAAAAGGGCAAAGGGATAGAAGGGGAACTTCAAGAAGAACGGCAAGCAAGTTGCTGCTCAAGTGAAGAAGCCCAAGTCTGGACCTAAGCCTGAGACTGAGTGCTTCTACTGCAATGGAAATGGTCACTGAAAGTGGAACTACCCTAGATACTTGGCGGATAAGAAGGATGGCAAAGTGAACATAGGTATATTTGATATACATGATATTTATGTGTACTTTACTAGTGTTTATAGCAACCCCTCGGCATTTGATACTAGTTCAGTTGCTAAGAGTAGTAACTCGAAACGGGAGTTGCAGAATGAACAGAAACTAGTTAAGGGTGAAGTGACGATGTGTGTTGGAAGTAGTTCCAAGATTGATATGATCATTATCGCACACTCCCTATACTTTCGGGATTAGTGTTGAACCTAAATAAATGTTATTTGGTGTTTGCGTTGAGCATGAATATGATTTGATCATGTTTATTGCAATACGGTTATTCATAATATTGAAGCCAAAAGATGCAAAGTTAATAATGAAAGTGCAACTTATTTGTGGCACTGCCGTTTAGGTCATATTGGTGTAAAACGCATGAAGAAACTCCGTGCTGATGGGCTTTTGGAATCACTCGATTATGAATCACTTGATGCTTGCGAACCATACCTCATGGGCAAGATGACTAAGACTCTGTTCTCCGGAACAATGGAGCGAGCAACTGACTTATTGGAAATAATACATACTGATGTATGCGGTCCGATGAGTGTTAAGGCTCGCGGCAAGTATCGTTATTTTCTGACCTTCACAGATGATTTGAGCAGATGTGGGTATATCTACTTGATGAAACACAAGTCTGAAACATTTGAAAAAGTACAAAGAATTTCAGAGTGAAGTGGAGAATCATCGTAACAAGAAAATAAAAATTTCTACGATATGATCGCGGGGGTAAAATATTTAAGTTACGAGTTTGGCCTTTAGTTAAAACAATGTGAAATAGTTTCACTACTCACGCCACCTGGAACACCACAGTGTAATGGTGTGTCCAACCGTCATAACCGTACTTTATTAGATATGGTGCGATCTATGATGTCTCTTACCGATCTACCACTATCATTTTGGGGTTATGCATTAGAGACAGCTACATTCACGTTAAATAGGGCACCATCTAAATTCGTTGAGACGACGCCTTATGAACTACTAGTCATCAACCCGTGCATTAGCACGGGCTAGTATGTGAAAACATGTAGATAATATGTAAATGTGCATGTGATTTTCTGCATGTTGCATAACTTGGAGGAATTTCTCTGCAAGATTTCTAAGAAGCATCTTATATGAGCTTATATTGTTTTGAATTTCAAAAGGACCATAGGATTCACTATTTCTTGACGAATCTTTTGTGTTGCTTCTGTTGCTTCACTAACCATCACGTACGTGAGGTTACACTAAAATTTGGTTCTTAACATAATCATCATGTCATCCGGATTTTGCGACAGCAATCATCCATCTTTGTCCATAGATTTAGACTGAGATTACATTGAAATTGTGCTCGACACACACATGAGTCATGGGAATAATGAAATTATGAATCAGGCACAGATGATTTTACTAAGAAATACCATTCTTTCTTGCCAAACTATCTAAATAAACAAATTTATTCAGCTGATGTGAAGACTTACGTGTACTTGTAAAAGAACAAATCTATGGACCTATATAACTAAACTAATGCACTGGTTGTGATGGTCATGGTCCACGTAAAGGTGTTTTGTGAACTATAATCGTAGAAGTGACATGTATATCCATAACAAAAGATCAATTGAATAAAAGGAAGGATTCCAAGACAGTATGTATCTTCTAGCTTGAAATTCTGACAACAGAGCAGCATTGCATGACCTAAGCAGAAGAGGAGATGCGCAACACCGTCATTCTGCTCCCGAAGTGGGTTCAGTAGAGGCATATTAGTCCATCATTCAACAATGGTAATAGAAAGGGCACAACTATATAAACATTTCACAAATCATTAGTTGTATAGTCATATCTATGAGAAAACGATGATAGATTTTTGAAGTCCGAAATATTTAAACAATTCACTTCCATTTAAAAGTTTACATTAATATATATCTAGTAATATATGGCTCTTCCATTCATTCAAAAAAATGTGTTGGATAAACTATAGGAAATAAATGTGTGCATCAAGTAGAATGAAGGCAACTATCGATCTTTGGCCCTCTACTGCAAGAAAGGTTAAGTAATTTATCATATATAATAAGAAAATCTAACCTCAAGTATTAAGAACTATAAACATCAGACTTTCTTTGCCGAGTAAAATTCCACTTTTCCCGATTCCAATCTTGTGCCAAAATAAATAAAGTTTGCAAAATTGCAGTGACACTTTTTAAAGTTTGGAAATTGCAGTGGCATTTTTATGAATTGCCATAATTGGAGTGACATTTATCTAATTAACCCAATAAATAAAATATATAAAAATAAATAAATTGTATAGTTGCAAAAGAATATCTTACGGTTGTGACTTGGATATTCCTTGTGTTTTCGTTTTAAATTGCCTGATAGGGGCCGATTAGGTGGAGGCTGACAAATAGGATCATGAAATAGAAAGGAAACATTATGCCATGTAATTCACGTACATAGTAGACATGATAGTAACACTACTTCTTCCAAGGGGATTGGCAATAGTACATCATAGACACTGATAGGGTGGTAGAGACAATATTGTGTACAATTCAAAATCAAAGATCTTTGTACAACAGAAGTTTACAAATTTAATATCCACTGAATTTAATCTTACCACTCTGTGTGAATACGGAATAATTGAATTCTCATGCACGAATGACCCTTTATTTGCGCTTAAAAGATTACTTTATGAGAGATACCAAAAGAAGGCTATTTCGGAGGAGGACAAACATGAGATAGGAAAGGCCTCCGAATCATCTTCGGCGCTATGCTAAGATAACAGTAAAAGCTGCACCCTGGATCAGTTATTTAAAATTATAGAAGGCACTAAACACTGCAGATACAAATATGCATACTCAAGCTGTATTGAAGAGAAAAAAATAGTTGTGACGTAATGAACAAACCATGGAGTCCAAAATTTAACAACGTGGTCGAGCTAGAGGACTTAGAGGTAACATCATGTGTGGAAACACACATCTGTTGCTTGTGTAGAGATTGTGCAATAATGTTCTGAAGAAAAACTAAACATTGATAGAACGATTACTAATATCTCCCTCCTATAGAGGTCAGTCTGGAACACTGGATATAAACTCCTTTCTTGGAGTATATAATGTTTTTCTGCAGTATCTAATGTATAGTACCTCCAGCGATGGTACTCATAGTGTGGACAATGGACATCAGCCTTCAGGCTCTCTAATTTTCCAGATTGTGGACAATCTCTCGTTTCATAATTTGGGAGCAGAGAAAACCAATTTGTGATACATATCTAGAATAAAAGAACGATGTTACTTCCTCCCAGGCATATTTAGCATGCAGGCACATTAGTATATGGAAGCTAGCCCAGTACTATAGTAGTTTCAACTCCAAGGTTGGCCCTGATGCCATTGGTGACAAAATTAAAAGATGAAATAAATCATGAAAAGCCTGTCAAAGAAGCCCATGACGTAGTTCGTGCAGACAACCATACCGATCTAATGAACAAATAATAATCTGTCAAAGAATTCTTGAGGAAGGGAGAGACAGGGAGATGTATGTACTGATGTGAGGTGAAGTTGAACATCTATGTGAGCCTGGTCATTCAGTTCATGTAAGCAAGCAATCGTGAGACTGCGCAGATAGAGAGGCCGGTTCAGGAGAGAAGATCGCTGA
Source organism: Triticum aestivum (assembly GCF_018294505.1). Taxonomy (NCBI): domain Eukaryota; kingdom Viridiplantae; phylum Streptophyta; class Magnoliopsida; order Poales; family Poaceae; genus Triticum; species Triticum aestivum. Next base: position 599,795,155 of record NC_057814.1, read on the forward strand.
GAATCCTCACCGAAACTTCAGAAGAGGAGGCGATGGAAGGTGGGATGTGGTCACTGGAGTCTTGAGAACATGGTGGGCAGATAAAGTTGTCTGCATCTATCATGGCAATCTGATGAGTGGGATGTGGTCACTGGAGCCTTGAAAACATGGTGGGCGGATGAGGTTTGCTGCATCTATCATGGCGATGAGATGACCATCTTTGTCTTGGGCAGGCTGCAGCTGGAGAGGTGACAACACCTGTGGAGGAGGCGGCAGAGACCTCGGCCAGGAGCCCAGGAGCATGGCAAGAGAACAGGATAGGCGGCGGAGACCTCGGTTGGGAGCGTGCCGGCGTCCATGGTAGGCGGCGGTGAATTCTGCAAGGAGTAAACGAAGTAAAGGTAGGGCAGGGAAGAAATCCCGTCCAATCTATTCAGGACGTATGGCCCATCAAGACAGGAAGACACATCAATTTCCCTTTAGCAACATGTGCGACATCATGCATGGACTCTATCTACATCTAACGGTTGTCAATATATATTAAGGAGATCTAATGGACAATAATCTTATTCTCAAGGATTAACGTGGAGTCTCCGTTGGTGCTTCTGATTAGTAAAGATAAGATGGTTTGCCAAGTAACCAAAGTTGTCGTTTCTTAAAGTTTGGGGCTGCGATGCTTATGTGAAAAAGCTTCAACCTGATAAGCTCGAACCCAAATCGGAGAAATGTGTCTTCATAGGATACCCAAAGGAGACTGTTGGGTACACCTTCTATCACAGATCCGAAGGCAAGACATTTGTTGCTAAGAATGGATCCTTTCTAGAGAAGGAGTTTCTCTCGAAAGAAGTGACTGGGAGAAAAGTAGAACTTGATGAGGTAACTGTACCTGCTCTCTTATTGGAAAGTAGTTCATCACAGAAATCAGTTCTTGTGATCCCTACACCAATTAGTGAGGAAGCTAATGATAATGATCATGAAACTTCAGATCAAGTTACTACCGAACCTCGTAGGTCAACCAGAGTAAGATCCGCACCAGAGTGGTATGGTAATCCTGTTCTGGAGGTCATGTTACTTGACCATGACGAACCTACGAACTATGAGGAAGCGATGATGAGCCCAGATTCCGCGAAATGGCTTCAGGCCATGAAATTTGAGATGGGATCCATGTATGAGAATAAAGTATGGACTTTGGTTGACTTGCCCGATGATCGGCAAGCCATAGAGAATAAATGGATCTTCAAGAAGAAGACTGACGCTGACGGTAATGTTACAGTCTACAAAGCTCGACTTGTCGCGAAAGGTTTTCGACAAGTTCAAGGAGTTGACTACGATGAGACCTTCTCACCCGTAGCGATGCTTAAGTCTGTCCGAATCATGTTAGCAATTGCTGCATTTTATGATTATGAAATTTGGCAAATGGATGTAAAGACTGCATTCCTGAATGGATTTCTAGAAGAAGAGTTGTATATGATGCAACCTGAAGGTTTTATCGATCCAAAGGGTGCTAACAAAGTGTGCAAGCTCCATCGATCCATTTATGGACTGGTGCAAGCCTCTCGGAGTTGGAATAAACATTTTGATAGTGTGATCAAAGCATATGGTTTTATACAGACTTTTGGAGAAGCCTGTATTTACAAGAAAGTGAGTGGAAGAACTACAGCCTTTCTGATAAGTATATGTGTGTGACATATTGTTGATCGTAAATGATGTAGAATTTTCTGGAAAGCATAAAGGAGTGTTTGAAAGGAGTTTATCAAAGAAAGACCTCGGTGAAGCTGCTTACATATTGAGCATCAAGATCTATAGAGATAGATCAAGACGCTTGATAAGTTTTTTCAATAAGTACATACCTTGACAAGATTTTGAAGTAGTTCAAAATGGAACAGTCAAATAAGGAGTTCTTGCATGTGTTGCAAGGTGTGAAATTGAGTAAAGACTCAAACCCGACCACGGCAGAAAATAGAAAGAAAATGAAAAGTCATTTCCTATGCCTCAGTCATAGGTTCTATAAAGTATGACATGCTGTATACCAGACCTATTGTATACCCTGCCCTGAGTTTGGCAAGGGAGTACAATTCTGATCTAGGAGTAGATCACTGGACAGCGGTCAAAATTATCCTTAGAGGACTAAGGAAATATTTCTCGGTTATGGAGGTGATAAAGAGTTCGTCGTAAAGAGTTACGTCGATGCAAGCTTTGAAACCGATCTAGATGACTCTAAGTCACAATCTGGATACATATTGAAAGTGGGAGCATTTAGCTAGAGTAGCTCCGTGCAGCGCATTGTAGACATAGAATATTTGCAAAATACATACAGCTCTGAATGTGGCAGACCCGTTGACTAAACTTCTTTCACAAGCAAAACATGATCACACCTTAGTACTCTATGGGTGTTAATCACATAGCGATGTGAACTAGATTATTGACTCTAGTAAACCCTTTGGGTATCGGTCACATGACAATGTGAACTATGCGTGTTAATCACATGGTGATGCGAACTATTGGTGTTAAATCACATGGCGATGTGAACTAGATTACTGACTCTAGTGCAAGTGGGAGACTGAAGGAAATATGCCCTAGAGGCAATAATAAAGTTATTATTTATTTCCTTATTTCATGATAAATGTTTATTATTCATGCTAGAATTGTATTAACCGGAAACTTAGTACATGTGTGAATACATAGACAAACAGAGTGTCACTAGTATGCCTCTACTTGACTAGCTCGTTGATCAAAGATGGTTAAGTTTCCAAGCCATTGACATGAGTTGTCATTTTATGAACGGGATAACATCATTAGAGAATGATGTGATTGACATGACCCATCCGTTAGCTTAGCACTATGATCGTTTAGTTTGTTGCTATTGCTTTCTTCATAACTTATACATGTTCCTATGACTATGAGATTATGCAACTCCCGAATACCGGAGGAACACTTTGTGTGCTACCAAACGTCAAAACGTAACTGGGTGATCATAAAGGTGCTCTACAAGTGTATCTGATGGTACTTGTTGAGTTGGTATAGATTGACATTAGGATTTGTCACTCCGATTGTCGGAGAGGTATCTCTGGGCTCTCTCGGTAATGCACATCCCTATAAGCCTTGCAAGAAATGTGACTAATGAGTTAGTTGCAAGATGATGTATTACGGAACGAGTAAAGAGACTTGCCGGTAACGAGATTGAACTAGGTATTGAGATACCGACGATCAAATCTCGGGCAAGTAACATACCGATGACAAAGGGAACAACGTATGTTGTTATGCGGTTTGACCTATAAAGATCTTCGTAGAATATGTGGGAGCCAATATGAGCATCCAGGTTCCGCTATTGGTTATTGAATCGAGATGTGTCTCGGTCATGTCTACATAGTTCTCGAACCCGTAGGGTCCGCACGCTTAACGTTTGATGACGATTTGTATTAAAGAGTTATGTGATTTGATGACCGAAGATAGTTCGGAGTCCCGGATGAGATCATGGACATGACGAGGAGTCTCGAAATGGTCGAGACGTAAAGATCGATATGTTGGAAGGATATATTCGGACATCGGAAAGGTTTCGAGTGATTTGGTTATTTTTCGGAGTACCGGAGAGTTACGGGAATTCGTATTGGGCCTTAATGGGCCATACGGGAAAGGAGAGAAAGGCCTCAAGGGTGGCCGTGCCCCTTCCCCATGGACTGGTCCGAATTGGACTAGGGAAAGGGGGCGCCCCCTTCCTTCCTTCTCCTTCTCCCTTCCCCTTTTCCTATTCCATGTGGGAGGTGGAATCCTACTAGGACTAGGGAGTCCTAGTAGGACTCCACACTTTGGGCGCGCCCTATGAGGGCCGACCTCCTCCTCCCTCCTTCCTTTATATACGTGGCCAGGGGGCACCCCATAGACACACAAGTTGATTTCTTAGCCGTGTGCGGTGCCCCCCTCCACAGTTACACACCTCGGTCATATCGTCGTAGTGCTTAGCCGTGTGCTGACGGAACTCTCCCTTGACCTCAACTGGATCAAGAGTACGAGGGACATCATCGAGCTGAACGTGTGCTGAACTCGGAGGTGCCGTGCGTTCGGTACTTGGATCGGTCAGATCATGAAGACGTACGACTACATCAACCGCGTTGTCATAACGCTTCCGCTTACGGTCTACGAGGGTACGTGAACAACACTCTCCCGCTCGTTGCTATGCATCACCATGATCTTGGGTTTGCGTAGGAATTTTTTTTAAATTACTGCGTTCCCCAACTGTATGGCCTCCCACATCCACTGCTGCAGGTACTGGGTAATCTTAGCAACCTCTGCCTCCATGATACTCGGAGTGATAGAGCCACCAGAAATAGATACCAACGCCGTCAGTGAATCCTGTGGTGCAAGATCCTCCCTGCAGACATTGTCAGGCATCTGGAAGAAAGCCATATTTTCAGTTCCATAACCACATAACATCGCCACCGGCTTCGGCATCTTGAGAGCAGGACAGCGCCGTACTGTTGTGTCTCGCAGTCATCATATGTGTGCCCTGCAGATTGGCACTTCGAGCACCATACCTTCTTAGGATTAGTTGTCCCCTCGGCTGCCCCTGAAGGTTGAATGGTAGGCTGCTGTTTGCAACGAGCTGAACTGCAAAGGGGTGTTCTGCCCATAACCCACTGCCATCATAGATGAAGAAGTGGGCACCTGCACCAATGGCGGCATCATAGGGGCCACCGGTGGATTAATGGTGGGTGGTACAGCAGCTCCCTGATGATTTTTGTGACAACCACCCTTGCCGCCCTTTGGCTTCCTAGGGCGTGCGACCGCATGAACACCGGCAGCGGCTGAATTTTGTGGCATGCGGGTGTTGAAGCCGGCCGCCACCTACATCCCGGCTGTACCAGGGTGTTGCATCGACTGGAATTGTTGCTGCTGCGCATAGCCACCCGACGGTTGAAGAAGGAACGACTGCTATTGCACGTACTGACCCGGGGCAGTGAAGAAGGGCTGTTGAATGTGAGGTTGATACGCCGAAGACTGCTGCAGAGGCTGTTGTTGTACATGAGGCTGCTGCGCCAGCACGAAGCCACCCGACGTCACATACGGCTGCGCGGCCTGCACCAGTTGATAGACACCCGGAGCGAAGCCAGGCGCGCCGCTCGTCGGAGAAGAAACCGGCTGGGAAGAAGCTGGAGGCTGCAAGGGCTGGTGACCGGTGGTGATGCCCGGCGGCGCGGAAGGGTCACCGTCATCCTTGGAGAGGCGACGACGGCAGCGAAGGTGCGATTGAAATTAGGGTTCAACCCCTGCACTTTCCTGTTCCACATATGTCCTAGCCAACGGCCGAGATCAACCATCCAAAGTGGACGCTCAGGATACACCTGCAGGCCTAGTGCAGCCGGCGATGTCGGATCGGGAACAGCGACCGTCATGACGGCCCGTCCAGGTTGGCCCGAGAACGGCAGAGGCCCACGGAACTCCGGCGGGATTCCTCCATCGCCGAGACATGCTCGCGGCAGTAGATCACCCAGCGTTCTTGGCGGCGACAGCCGAGGCGGCGGAACCGGGCCGATCCAAGGCTTGATCAGAGGCCTCGACCAGCCGGGAACCCCAGAGACGCCGCGGGGGGGGGGGGGGGGGGAGCTGCAGCCGTTGCCGCCACATTCGAGGAGGAGGCCGCCGCGCCCTCCACCGAGGCCGGCTAAAGATCTCAGATCTTGTCCGACCTGCAAACAGAAAAAACCTCACCTGCCCGCCGAGCTAAAGATCTCTCCCAAACCCTGGACGCTGGAGTAGGGTAGCCGATGTCCGCCCAGAACTCATCCGCCAACTCCTCGTCAGTTTTCCTCCGGCGAACTGCAGAAGACAAAAAAAAGAAGAGTTGTCGAGGGAGGGGTCGTCACCCGATTCCGTCGGCTCCTCCGCGTCGGAAGAACCAAGGCAGGAGAACCGGGAGCCTGATTTGCCCGGCAGCGTCGGCAACCAACAAGGCGCCAGAGTCAGTCGCCGCCAAGAGGCGATCCGCATTTCGCGGTGCAGACAGACCTAGGACGCTGATAGATCCTAGTTTCGGGTCACACACGACACACATGCACTCACCCACACGAGCACACACACGACACCCGTGTACAAAAGCAAACATGCGCACACACATAGATACGACATGCACGCGTGCGTCACACACACATCAACCCACACACTCACATATACAGAAAAAGAAAGAAAAAATATCGACTAAGAAGAAAGAAGAAAAAGACTAAAAGCAAACACACATGAAAAGGGTAAAAGAAGGAAATTCATTGAACTAGAAAAATATCATGCGCCTCTAATATAGCAAAAGGGACTATTTATATCTGCATGCATGATATATAGTCATCATGTAAAACGTGTTTGGTGTTGTATGTTTTTTGGACGATGCATGAGAGGATTGAGGAATTGTTTTAACGTTCACCTTATTAGATGAGCATATTATGAGAGAACCAAGAAAATAACAAGGAAGTACATTATGAAAGATTTGGTTTTTTTTGCGGATAACTTGGTTGTTTTTTTGAGGTGAGAACCAACCAATGGATGGATGATTAGCAGGGCAGTGTAGCTCCGCCCATCAACCCAGGTTTGAGCTTTGATATTTCATTATTGCATATTATTCTTTCAGTTGGAGCCGACGTTTTCATCGATTGTGAGGCATCCGTGGTGATTTTGTCAATCTTCAAGCTCCACAATTCCAACCCGCTCTTCAATTGGCGATATGTGTGTGTGTGTGGGGGGGGGGGGGGGGGTGCGCGCGCTTATGTTGTAATAGATGTTGAACAAAATGTTTTTTAGAGGTGACCTTTGTGGCGAACATGGAAAATTTCTCGAAAGTAAATCTACATCTTTTCAATTCTTCCCTGATGTAGGGTCCCTTTGTTTACATACTTTCCAATGAAATCCATGGTTCATGTACCACTAGCATGAGGGCCCAAACTAAATCTACTTGCCACTATGGGACCCAAAGGAAACTTACCACCAAATGTGTAGAAAGACTTATGAATACAATTCCAAGTACATATATGTTGTAATTCGTATCATGATTTTGAATATGCAAAACACTTGGCATTACAGTTTTTGGACAACGAATGAGGAACTAGTATTGTTGAGGAAGGACATTTTAACTGATCGATACCAGCTCATTAGAAAAAAGTCTGTATCTTGGATGACCATTTCTTCAAACTGCTAGTAGATTGTGCTTTTCTCTGGAGGTTCGACAATAGACCAACTAAAAAAGGCTTGTCATCTCCTTATATGCCCTTACCCCTTCATCTCTCACGAGTGCCAAGGTCTTCTAGGGTTACCTGCCTCCTGCCGACGCCGATGGTGGTCTAGCTCATCTCTCATGGCTTTAGGGCTATGGAGGCGTGGTGGACTCCGAACTTGCCGGCGGGAGGGCTCCTCCATATTTAGATGTCTGTTTTAGTTTAGTTAGGGTTTGTGTCCTGTTCAGGAAGGCGAGGTGGCAATAGCTCCCTGATGATGGAATAATATTCTCCCCGCCTAGCTTCCATCTAGGCGGAGGGCATGTGGAGGTGTGTCTCGGGTGGATCTCGCGGGGTTTGGTGAGTATTTGCCTTCGGTGAATCTGCTTGAATCCGGTCTTTGTTTCTCTATGTTTATGTGTATATAGGTTGGATCTTTCCGATCTACGCATCTCTTCATCTGCGACGTTTGCTGTTCTAGTGTGCTAGTTCTATGGGTACATAGCACGACGACTACGCGACTGTCTACTACAACAAGTTTTGGCCAGCTTCAGTGAGGAAGGGGCGATGACATTGGCACACCTTCCGCTTGCTCTTGTGCTTGTGGTTGTCACTGGATAGTCTATAGACATGTATGTATTTTTTTGTCGATTCTGGTGTTCTTTGTACTCCGATGATTGTTGATGAATACATCAGAAATTTTTCCGCAAAAGAAAGAAGAAGAAGAAGAGAAATGGAGGAATATACTTGTTTCATTTCCAATTCGATATCCGTTATGAGTGTCACACGAGCTGTAGTATATCGCTATCTTGGTTTTGGACTCCAAGGTCGTCTCGCCACTTAAACTGGGCCGCCACTCACACTTTTGGGTGTCCTCTTGCGCTTGGTGCCGCCACCCAACTATAGTGTTTCGGCCTGTTGTCGCCCCCTTGCCGGTATTAGAACTCTAGGTTTGGACTTGAGTAGGTTGAAAAAAGGCATACAACCTTGGCAAGAACGATGTCTAGCATAATATATGATCCGTTGTACCGTAACACTGATAGCAGGGGCGGACGCACACTATGGCAAGTGGGATAGCAGGACCACATTCAAGTTTTTGTCCTACCTATACATCTCCTATAGCAGCACACCAAGGCCCCCAGTGCTCCCACTCCATTTGAGTAAGCTTGAAAAGAAGGCCAGATAAAAATACCAAAGGCCATTTCTGAGCAGCTGCTTACGTGTCCCTGAATCTACTCGATTCAAAAAGTAACTTGAGCGATTTCCACCAAATAGAAATAAAAACATCGATTAAGCGCGAGCCGAAACGACACCGGTTTAGACTTTGGATTGGATGTCGATTCAAGCTTTTGGGAATTGGACTTTAATTACCCAAGGAAATGAATCGTGAGTTTTGCCACAACTTGCTGTGATGATTGGGTTACTCGCCCTCGGTAGCTCGGCCACACGCCAGTCACCCAGTCCGGAGTATGTCGTGCGCCCGGTGCCCGGTGCGCCGCCCGCAGCTGACCGGACTAGCTACGCATATCAGTGGTCGGCACTAGGGTCTGCAGGTCTGCATCAGTCTCATCCCCAACAGGCTAACTCCAGAGCTAGGTTTGTTTGACTTTAGTTGATCCATTTATGATATGATCTTTATTCATTTGGATTCCTGGTAGTTCATGTCAAATAAAATGCAAACATGCAGTTCGTAATAGCGTAGTACTGCCAGGGTTTTGGCTACCGAATCTAAAAAAAACAAGGGGGAGCGGGAAACGTGGTTACCACGGTTACCGAAATATTTTATGCGGATACCGTTCAAAATTTTAAAATGGCCTTCAAATTCAAATTTATTTGAGCTTGGTATACATACATGTTATACTCATATTAGACCCCTAGTGTGGCAGTGGTTGTCTTGCCTGTCATTGAATGCCGAGGTGCCGACTTCAAACCCTGGTTGGGCTGATTATTATTTACAACACAATATATAGTTTTATGCTCAAAGACTGTGAAAAGAAATTACGACCCCTTGGATTCAAACGAGAGACTTAAAGCGTAGCATACTTTGAACGGCCGTACTTGCCAGCAAACCATCGTTGCTTGCATTTTATACAAGAGTTTCAGCTTTGGTTATCTATTAAAAAATTGGAATTTTATTGTTAATACACAAAGTACTAAGGGCCCACAAGTGTCAGCAACATTGCCCACAAATATCCCGCAAAGCGCATACCCACCCGCCATGACACTACTAAGGTCAAAGTCTCACTCGTGGTTGATCTCGCACGAAGAGGATGATCATTGGGCCTTGTAGAATCTCTTTATTCCTTCATAACACTTGAAGGCTCTGAAGTGCCTCCTAACTACCTAGGAAGCGCACATCATACCAAATTCACAAGCAAATCAAAGTCACATGGATGAACTTATCAAAATACCTCCGATCAAACATCTTGAAAAACCCATAGGATCTCTCTCACAAAGATAGACTTGAAGCAAATAGATATGAAACACAAGAGATTAGTTCAATAAGAACTTGGCTAGACCTACGGGGAAATGCTACGGGAAGTAATCTACAAACTGAGTTTGCAATGCTTAATTGGAAAACCGGGGCAGTGGGGCCCACCCTAGAAGCCGCGGCGGAGACGGATAAGTTAGAGGGAATAGCCAATAAGTTTCTTTCGTAATTAGCCCGTAAGTTTCCCATTTTTTATTCAATAAAGGGAGGAGTTTGTCCTTGAAACCCTGAAGGTCCTGCCCTCTAGGCTTTCACAAAGTGTCACAAAATGGATGGCAACTCGCTTATCTACTCAAGGGGTATGGGTACTATTTATATAGAAAGCAGAAATTGTACGTTACTCCGGTGAAGTAACTAATAATCAAAAGTTGTGGAAAATCCATGAGTAGTGCCGCAAATGTTCAAAAATTGAATGGTCGAAAGGGCAACACAATTCAGAGAAGGGCGCGATACTCGAAGGTACCAGACTGTCCTCTAAACAACTTATTATTTATTTTCCATTCCTTTCACTTTTTGCCTCTCCACTTTGTACCATATTTTGTTTATGAATGAAAATTACATTAGAACTATTGTTCTATGGTTTGTGTTTCAAAAAGAAAAAAAAACAAAGGTAATACATTTTCCCAGGAAAATAATATGCTCGGAAGTACCTTAGAAAACCACTCTCGGAGATAAAGGGTCGAGAGAGCATGTCTTAGAAGGAAGCGATGCAGAAATGACAAAATCACAGCTCAGAGTTATGTGGATTATTTGGACAAAAACTGAACCTGGGTGCACAGATCGAGGACGTGTTTTACAGATTTGCGATTTTGTTGTTGCGCCCTCTCTCTCGCCTCTGCACTCGCCTTGCACTCGAGGAAGAAGAGGACTGGAGGAGGAAGAAGGACACGCAGACACAAGGACTTTCCCGGCGCACGAACGCCCCTCGAGCACGTACTCGATTTTCCTTGAGCACAAACTCAACACCCGGCTACATGGCTTACAACACAACTCCCCGGTTTCAACCATCACACGGTCTACGGGATTTATACCCGGGCTGGCGCATGCACACGACTCAGCCCACCCCGCCCCACGCGCACGACCAGCATGCCCGGCCTCATGCGCCCACGACGCGCTCACCGCGGCCGCTTCCAACGCATTGCTAACCACCTAGCTAGATCACATGGCTGTACCACTACGCCACACACACACACACGCTCGGGCACGCACACACACACCCGAGCCCGCCACGGTCGGACCCGACGCGGCCACCGCACGCACGCACGCGCACCGCGCCGTGGCTTATTTGCCCAACACTTCACCTCCTAAGCCACGGCGTTGCCGCATGACCTGCCGAAACGAGCCCTGCCTCGTCGGCGTCGTCTCGGCGCCATGGACTCCTCCACTGCATCTTCGGCACAAGCGCCTCCACGGTTGTCACGCCGAGCCGCCGCGACCTCTGCGCCACCACGCAGGTTCTTCGCGACCTCCTCGTCTCCGCGACCGCCGTGCCCTTCGCGCGCACTCCCCACGTCCCCGCGCTCCCGCCACGCACGTACGCGATCTGCGCAACCCGTGGTCCCGACGCGCCCGACGCGTCCAGTGCGCACCCATAACACACACCGGTTGCGCCCGGCTCGCCGCCGCGGCTTATTCGCCACGCTCCGCACGCCTCCAGCTCGCGCCATGATCGCGCTTCGACGCGATCAACGCGGCCGATCCGGCGTGTCCAGGAGCTCGGTCTTCTCTCCGCCGAGCCACGCCGTGCCACCGCAGCCTCTGAGCAACGACGCAGGTCCGCCGCGCTCCCCGCACGCACGGCATCACCGTGCTCCACCGCCGTACGGGACGAGCGCCATCGCTGGCGAGCTCCTCTGAACCCGACGCTCTGATGCCAATTGTTGTTGCCGCCCTCTCTCTCGCCTCTGCACTCGCCTTGCACTCGAGGAAGAAGAGGACTGGAGGAGGAAGAAGGACACACAGACACAAGGACTTTCCCGGCGCACGAACGCCCCTCGAGCACGTACTCGATTTTCCTTGAGCACAAACTCAACACCCGGCTACATGGCTTAGAACCAAGGTTTTGGTTACCGAATGAGGCAATTTTACCGAGGGGGACTGATAAATGTGGTTACCACGGTTACCGAGAAATACCGAGAATATTTCGAGCGAATTTTATAGTTGAATTATGAATTCAAATAAGTGAATGAACGAATATTCGAACTAGAGACCTCTCAAAACAGGAACAAGGTTGCTACCAACACGCCAGAACCAACTCTCATGACATTAATTAGAACCTACGTACTTAATTGTAAATCGAGTGTTTAAATTCAAAAATTACAAAAAAATGGTATTTTTTGCTTGGTATGGTGATTTACCGAGGGGCACGGAAATACGCGGTAACCATGGGAAATCTTGAAATTTCGACCGGTAACCAAAACCTTGCTTAGAACACAACTCCCCGGTTTCAACCATCACGCGGTCTACGGAATTTATACCCGGGCTGGCGCATGCACACGACTCAGCCCACCCCGCCCCACGCGCATGACCTGCATGCCCGGCCGCATGCGCCCACGACGCGCTCACTGCGGCCGCTTCCAACGCATTGCTAACCACCTAGCTAGATCACATGGCTGTACCACTACGCCACACACACACACGCTCGGGCACGCACACACACACCCGAGCCCACCACGGTCGTACCCGACGCAGCCACCGCACGCACGCACGCGCACCGCGCCTGACCCGTCCGAGCCGTGGCTTATTTGCCCATCAGATTTTAATAAATTTGTGGACCAAACTGTACTTGTGTATGCCAAATGCAGAGACATCTTAGTCAGCTTATCAAGATTATTGTGATTCATGTGGCTCGCGTGACACATGCCCGTACGTCGTACCTGACGTCACATCACGATGAAAAGTTATGCTCTACCATGCGCCACAAATGTCCAGATCAAGAGGCGTGAAGAGCATGTCCTTGACCAGTCGTTTCCGGCTGTCCTTGGGCGAGGTGATGCCGTCGCCGTCCTGATAGATGCATTGGATGGTCCTCGCCAGGTTGACGCAGACGCGGTTGGCGGCGCTCCCGGTCCCGGTGATGCTGCTCAAGGCGACCTCCCTGTTCACCTTCTTCCAAGTCTCGGCAATGGCGTCCACCACCGCGGCCCGGGCGTCTTCCTTGCTGGCGCCACAGCCCATGCGGCAGGTGATGGCCGACGCCTCCTCGCCCCGCTCCTACTCGGCCTCGTAGGTCGCACAGTCGTTGCAGAGCCGAAAGATCATGGAACATAGCTCAACCAGCTTGGGGTACACCATGTCGTTGCCGTCGTCGTGATTGCGCAGCCATGAATCAATCTGCTCTTGCTGCTGGAGCATGGTGAAAGCGTGGAGCAGCAGCAGAGGCCCCGTGGACGTCACCCACCCGTTCTCAAGGTACTCCTCCAAGCATGGCATCTGCCCCTCGTGCTGCCACTTGGCTTCTATCAGGAACGCCTTACACAGCTCATGCCACTGCATGCATGCATGCATCCACATGCATGTTAATCCATCGATCCTCATAGGTATCCCAAACGAAAGAAGAAGAAGAAAATCAATGGATCTATCTCCTCTTGTCTTACTGCTTTCTTGTAGAGCGGGAGCACATCGTATCCTTTGCCCTTGGTCACACGATCTGCTGCCTCCGTCGATGTCGACCTGATGGCCGAGTACATCGCCTTCATGTACTCCGGCAGCGCCGTCGACAAAGCATCGTCATCCCAGCTGCCGACAGCATCGGTGAAGGCAGCCAGCTCGTCGAACGTGCCATAGAGGTCGTAGACGTCGTCGAGATGGACGATGAGGGAGCCCACCTTGGCCAGCACCTCGCGGCAGCTAGCCAGGGGGGGTTCCGGCGCAATGCACGCCGCGCAGAAGAAGCACTCCACGAGACGGTCCCTCGCGAACGGTAGCTTCACGCCCAACCCGGTCTCCTTCCACCATTTTGTGACCTCCACGAGCTCTGCTCCATGGACGGCCTGCACGAGGTTGAAGTCGACCACAGCCAGCTGAAGAACTGAAGGATCCATACTCAGGTGCTTCTCGTCGTTGTACCCGTGTTGTTGCAGCGACCATATCGCCTGCAGCCTGGGAACTCTCCATTGCAGTGGGAGGTCTATTTGTCTTTCCATGGAGATGAACATGGACGGCATCAGTTGTTCGAGTTTCTTGACGGCGAATGCTCTTGCTTCGTCGAGCATGGCCTCTCCTGGGAAGGCCAGGTAGGAAGCCTCATGGAGTGCAACGAATCCATCAATATCCTTGGGGTTGGCTGCTTTGAAATCACCATTCTCATCCCTGAATGCACTCAACATATCTACAAAAATAAACAAATTACAATCATTAGTAAGATAATCTACTCAAACTCTTAACTACAAAGATTTGGATGACGGTCTAATAAGTAGAATAATTAGTAATGCATAAGTGTTTTATATAATCTCTGTTTGATGAGGTTACTCTCCTATATATCCTTCTATTAACCTTGTAATGGATTCAAACATTTCCAATAGAGTGGTTTGGGAATTGGGTATATGACCCTATGCAGCGGAGCCTTGGGTTTGAATCAAAAGAAAACACTATATTATATTATCTACTCCCGCCATCCCACATAAATTGAAAAACGATCTTATACTATGGGACGGAGGAAGTATTATATATGCGCATGAAAAGGAAATAGAATAATTATTGGTGTTTCTTATCTTTACCTGTGGACGCAGAGATTCCATATCCTCTGAGCATTCTAAATAGCAGTGCTGTTGATGAGAGGTCATGCTTGAGTTGATGGTGTGCATCATGGACATGCATGGACATGAGGATGTTTCTGATCTCCTCCTCGAAATGGTACGCTACACCGAGACTTTGCAGTTGATCCATGATTATGAGCCTAGTAGCCAGCTCTTCTTCCTCCTCGAGCAGAAGCCGCCTCACTTTCTGCTTCAAGCTTGATTGGAGTGAGCTTTCCTTGCTATGCTGCACCACCAGTAGGTAGGTCAGTATCTAACTAGCTCCTTGCCTTTAAAAACTAGCTCCTTCATTTTTCAAATATGTTCCGAATACGTATATATGGTACTCCTACATCTTCATGCATGCATGGTAATTAAAAGGCACTTCGACGTAGTGCCTATTTGACATTTAGCTGCCCCAATAGCATCACGTCTCCTTGGATCTTTTGGTTGTAATTTGTTGTGATTGTAAGTACTTTCTTTTAAGAAACACAGTACATATGCCGATATGCGGACACTCACAACACACACACATACTCACCCATATGAATATAAGGGCACAATCAAACACAGCCTATCCCTATGATAACATTTTTAGAGACTGAGCCAGCAGGTCTAAAGGTTGACGAAGTCGTCACATACACATTATAACCGACAGGCATATCTTGAGCCAGATGTGCCCTGTAGATTTCATGTTTTTTTTGTTCTACACGTTTTGGAGGCAACTGCCTCGGGTGATTGTTAGTGTTGCAAAAAGACAAAAACTCCTTTTTCATTGTCATGGACACCTGAATTGTTTTGTTATTCTCGGGAATAATGAATTTTGTTTTACTATTTCCATAATGTGTAGAAAGAAAAAAAAAGGAAAATATCTACTCATAAAGTAATTCTAACTTCTAGGTCGACCGAAAATAGTCAATTCTAAACGGGGAAAAAGACCTTCCACACACATCTCCCTGGCCCTCACACGATGCCACCGTAGCCTCACAAGCAATGACGCGGCACCGATAAGCCTAACCTTCTTCAAAACCCCTGCTTCCTCCGTCTTCCCTGTCACCGAATCAAAGCCCCTCGCCCCTAATCCTAACCTTGCACCCACCCTCGGGCTCACCATTGCTTGACAATAAGAAGAATGGAGAAGAATGGGAGAAATTGGAAGAATAGCTGGGCTGATCGTGCATGCACCTCGTGGTCTTGTTGCGCCTGCTGCTGCATGGAGCAAATGGAGTCATAGTCCCAGGTTTTGAGCTGGTAGTCGGCCGGCCGCCGCTGCAACTCAGCCGACGGGAACCGATCCGCGTACATGGTTGCGTGAGCAGACGACGCCATTAGTTCTACCTAGCTCAGTGTACCTCAGGCTAGACAATGAGATGTGGTTTTCGTGATCTTCTCCGGTCTAATTGGATATGTGTTTGCCACACAAATGTAGGTTATTTATAGATGCACACTACTACTGTTACACCAAGGAGTTGTGTGGAGGGTCACAGGTACCGGCTAGCGTACGTCCAGCTCAAGATATCGTGTGTACAAACTCCATGAAACATGTGCAGCTAAACCACCCAATTAAAATATCTCCGCATAGGATGGCTAACATGGATAGTGATCGACCGCCGTGTGTGTGGTCTCTATTTGCTTTTCATCTTGGTTCTCGGTGATATACATAATTTATTTCTTAATGAACGAGCATCTGTTTTTTCCAATAAATAAGAAACTTAAAAAGTCAAAAATAAATTTATGTTACGTTTGCCTACTTGTTATCTTTTATAACTAAATAAGAGATCCCACATCTCGCAAAAAAAAAGGAGATCCCACTAAATTATGCCTAATATGTAAACGTGACATCTCAATTTGCAACTATGCTGGGAAAATGTACAATAGTTTCTGTTCTTTAATGCTACTTATATTCAGTAAATATTTTCAAATACACTAACTAAATACAATAAATCATATGTATTTTCAGTTTCAGTTCATGTATTATTAATCTATATATAGATATTCTTGTCCATACAACGAAATCGCATTGAAATATATTACAACAAATTACCACAAAAATGCACGAGGTATGTTCAAACAATTAAAACCGTGGGCGATATCACATGTAGTGTGAATGGGATTGACATTAGAATCTTCCCAAAGATCTAGCTCGTCCATTGTCTCTTTTTTAGCAAAAGCTCCTTCGATCGAGAACAACTTTTTTTAATCTAATCATAATCATAAAGATTTCATATGCGCACACTATGTCCAATCTGCCGTGGGAACACCGATCCTTTGGCAGCAGTGGGGTGGTTGCTGCCAATCCTAGTGACAAGTGGATGTTGTTGCCTCTCTCCCAGTCGTCTCGCACGTATAGCTCATAGCAGTTGTGTACGGGCCAATTAAATCGTGGCACAAAATGGCTTGCTAGGGGCGACACATGGTTTCCGGGGCGCAGAGGCAACAGTGGCGTGAGTCGATGTGGAGGTTGCTGCTGGTGGCTAAATGTGGTGGTGCTTGGCTGATTTAAAGCTCTTATTCGCTCGCTGGCCTTCATGACCGCACGCCGCACGTCTAGGGGGTGTTGGGAGACGGCTAGGATTGTGTCCCATTCATGCCTTGGTAATCGGATCTGGACCAACCTAATCCGATGGTCGGCCTCCCCTGCAGCCTCCCAATCTTGATTCCCCGTCGATATTATGACCTGGAGGAGGGGTGCGTGATATGGCCACTTGAGTTCCGTGTGTCTGCTTCTTTTTTATGCAGATCTGTGAGCATGGGTATACGTGGTTGGGCGACCGATGGAGCCGGTGGTACTGGCTGATCGGTGGCGTTTCAAGTGACTTGGCCGCCGAGCTTCCTGTGATAGACTATCCCCCCGCCCCCCCACCTCCGCCGCCTCTTGACCTTGTGATGGATCTTCTCCAACGGGTATAAGTCGTCGGTGACGATCGCGATGTGCACCATATCGGCATTGGTGTTACCATGCTCGTTGTTGTCTGAGATGGAAGATCCGGTGTCCGAGCAAAAGCCAAACGTGTGAAGTTCATCCTAATATATGATTTATGTGTTGATCAGTACATTTCAGAAAAACTTCTTCTCTGGCAAGTTGGTGGTGGCAACACTTAGAGCATCTCCAGCCGTTGGCCCCCCAGGGGGCGCCTAAAATCGCCGCCTGGGGGTGAGCCGGCGCAAAAAATGGGCCTGGGGGCGAGTTGGTCCCAGCCGCCGGCCCCAGGGCCGCCCCCTAGCGCGTTTAAAAATTAAAAATGTATAGCAAATTTCGGCACAGTTCGGCGAAGTTCGGCTAAACACGACAAATTTCGGCCAACTTGGGCATATATTTCGACAAAGTTCGCCGATTTTCATTACATAGCAAATATATAATAAACTAATCTAAAAGAAACTGGCTGAACACCGAGTAGTCGCCGTCGTCGCCGCCATCCTCGTCGTCGGCCTTCTCCTCCTTGACGCGGGCGCCCCTGCTGGACCCGGCGTCGCCATGGCGGACTGGTGGCGGCGGCGGCGCGTCGTCGTCGTCGCTGTCGTCGATGACGACGACTCCTCCTTCGTCGCGGCCCCGGCGGCGCTCCGCGAAGCGCTGCAGGGCGGCGCACTGGCGCTCCCTCGCCATCTTGAGGGAGTCCTGGCGTGCCCATTCAAGGGCCGCGTCGTCGTCGCGCTCGACCTCGCCGTGCTCCGTCTTCACGGCGGCGAGCCCCGGCTCTGCCTTCACCGGCGCGAGCCCCGGCTCCGTCTTTGGCTTGACGAAGCGCGGAGGAGGAGCCGACGAGGAGGCGCGCCGGCCGCCCTCGTTGATGACGATGCCGGCGCTCCTTGACGCCGAGCAGCGCCGGAGTGCCGGAGGAGTGCGAGGAAGAGCGCGAGGAGGAGGAAGAAGAGGAGGAGCCGAACCTCCTTGGCGCCCATGGCCTGTCGCGTCGGTGGTGCGCCGGGGCGGCCGCCCTCGCCGGGGGGTACGCCAACGGCGGGTCGTTGCCGCCCTCGAGGTGCGTCAGCACGCCCTCGAGTGTGCGGCCGGGGACGCCCCACCACATGTGGCGCCCATCGCTGTTCTTCAGGCCGCCGACCACCGGCGCGCCGTTGGTGGACGCCATCCGCTGCTGCTGACGGCGCTCGAAGTACGCCGCCCAAGCCGCGTGGTTGTCGGCGGCGTACTGGGGGAGGGAGAGTTGGGCGTCGGTGAGGGAGGCGCGCACGACGTCGACCTCGTCGGCGAAGTAGGAGGGTTTGGCCACGGGGTCGGGGAACGGGGGAATGGGGACTCCCCCGTTGCTGAGCCTCCAGCCCGTCGGCCCGGAGCGCATGTCCGGCGGCGCCGGGATGTTCGCCTGGAATAGGAGTCAGGACTCCTGTTCGCGGAGCGTGCGGCGGCCGAAGCCGTTGGCCGCCGCCTCGTCTCCGGGGAAACGCTCGGCCATCGGGGAGGGGAGGGAGAGGGAGGGGCTGGGCGGCGGCGCTCGGGAGAGGGAGAGGGAAGGCTCGGTGGCGGCGCTCGGGAGAGGTATAGCTCGGCGGCGAGGGCTGGGCTGGTGTGGCCACAGGCGAGCGAGGCCACCGGCTTATATAGGCGCGCCGCGCCCGTGTGTACGCGTGCGAGGGAGGGGAGGCGTCGGCACGCCGTCCCGTGACGCGCCGCCCGTGAGGAATCAATGGCAAGGCTGACCGGCGGCGGTCAGCCTTGCCATTGATTCCCCGCGGGAACCGAGGCGTTTGGGGAAGGCGAGGCGCGGTGTCGCTGACGCGGCTGGCCCGCGGCTTTTTCGCGCCAAAACCACTCGCCCCGGCGCCCCCGGGCGCCGCCCAGCGCGCCGGGTTCGGCCTGGGTCCGCCGGCGCTGATTTCGGGCGAAAATCGGGCTCCTAGGGGCGCGGCTGGGCCGCTTTTTCAGCGCTGGTGTGAAAAAATCGCCTGGGAAGGCCTTCCTGGGGCGCGGCTGGAGATGCTCTTAGGACTTCGCCTTTCATGGTTCTTGTCGAGTATCAGGTCTCAATTCAGGGCAATAAACCCTAGGTGGAACATTCACTATTTATACCTAGAAGTGGTAGTTTACGCTTCCTTGCCGAAGTCACTGTCTGGAGTTTGCTCGAACTTTCTCTCCTCGGTGAAAACCCATGATCTAACATTTATGGTTGGATCCGGAGACGACAGCGTTATACATTGTTGGGGAATCATGTCATAGCAATGGTCTTGTAAAAAGTGGTGGTAGTTGTCCAAGTTTTGTTGCAGTGTGTCGTTCGCCTCACCTTGACCTTTATGTTTTTTCTTCTTATTATTGTTTCCTTGTTGACTGTGTGCATCCAAGTGGTGCGTATGTTGGGTGCGCACTCTCCTAACATTCCCCACACCAGTGATTATCTCTCCTCAGTCGCGTCTTCCTCAAGGCGATAAGGGAGAGACTTTGTTCCCCGTTGTCCGATGTCGACATCAAGCCCTTGAGTTCTCCCCTCCTAATCCCACCTCTCTAGTTGTGTGAGTGGCTGGGAAACCCACTACCCTCGATCTCGGCTTTTATATAGGTTAGTGTTAGGGTTTCACGTCGGCGCGTCGTTGGTACTGGCGGCGGTTTTGGTCTGGCGATTAAGGTCACCTCGAGCCTCCCCATCTCAACACAGTCATCTATGGCAGCGACCATGACTTGGTGGCGTAAATTTATGTTGACCGTGCAAGTCAACAAGAGGTTAAAGTTTGTAGGGTTTTGCTAGTGCGATGACAGCTTCCCTTTGTAGTTGGGTCCTTCATCATTGTCTCCGTGACGTTGGTGCGGCCCCAAGTGATGGTGTGGGACATGTGAGAAATTATGGACGCTTGAATCTTGTATTTGGGTCTACAACTCTTTCAACGGCGGCAGCTTCATCTCGAGAGTGTTAGTCTGGCAGGGTTGTGACCTTGGTAACTTCTCGTTTGTGATCAACAAATGAGATTAATATGGCTCGTCAATGCTTGCCATGACGCGTTTTGCCCAGTCTGGAGGGAAGAAGGTGGCCGGCCCAAGGACTTTGATGTAAAAAAAATTATCATGGGTATTTGTATTGTGGATTCGGTTAATAGATTTTGTTAGAAGGGAGAGAGAGGGATTGTTGCGGAATATGATGGATGTATTATTGAGCCTCGAGGGCGAGTATATATGGAGTACAGGACTTGGAGGGCAAGACGCCTCTCCTAGAGATAAGGTAGGAATCCTAAACTACCAAATACATGTAACCCAAATATATCTCTAACATCCCCCGCAGTCGTAGCGGTAGCGTTGCGAACAACATGAGCGTCGCGGACGGTCAGACCGGAGAGAATAGCAGCCGACGGGCTGACATCCCCCCACAGTCGTAGCGGGAGCGTCATGGACGGGGTCGCGTCGCGGATGCGTTGACTGTAGAGGAAGCCGACGAGTTGCTCAAGCGGATGATTGCCCTTTGTGCCGATGTCGAAGTAGCCGAGAGCGTAGGGTGGTGTACCCGTGGTCGAGGTAGCCGTGCGAAGAATGCCGTGGTCGATGTCGAGTCGGGGTGGCCGGTGTCGAGGAAGTCGCCGTGGAGCCGCGGGCGCAAGGGGGCGCCGAGTTAGCATGGGCGCAGTGGTGTCGAAGTAGGGGTGCGCCGGGAAGAAAATGCTATTGACGACGCGTCGCGGCGGGTTTGCCAGGCCCGGGGACACGTCGTGGACGAAGGCACGCACTGGTGTTGCCAGCACCGGGCATGCGTAGACGAACGAAGACGAAGTTGACGAAGCGCCGACCAGGCTTGCCAGGCCCGGGGACACATCGTGGATGAAGGCACGCATCGGTGTTGCCTGCACCGGGCATGCGTAGATGAGGGACCTGCACGAGCTGTACGCCATGTCGGAGAAGTCGGAGGGGCCAGCAGAGAATAACTCGACGACGATTGCGGCGTCCTTCGGCGCGGAGCCGATGTCACCAACGTTGGTCGGAGTAGACGAAGTGGTCGGGGTAGATGACGGCGACGCTGGCGATGGGCTGGTGCTTGGACGAAGACGAAGGGGGTGGACGGGCGGCGGCGGCGGCTATGAAGGTAGCGGCGGCGGCGGCCAAAGAAGAGCGGCGACGGCGGCCTGACGACGGCGGCGGCTAGGTTAGGAGTGCGGCGGCGATGCTCGAAGTAGGCGAAGAACCATGACAGCGCGACGAAGACCGGCGCGGACAGTGGCGTTCCCGCGCCAAGGGAGACGGCGCGGCGCATACCATGGGAGGTCGACGCGCGGTGACGACGGAGTGGAACGTGGGCCGCGGCACTACGGCCCGAAGGGGCGACGCAGCGGCGGCAGGCGGGTCGGGGCGACGGCAGGAAGACCTCGGGGCGGCAGCGGGGACCGCGGGCCGCGACGCTGCAGCCCGAAGGGGCGACGCAACGGCGGTTTGCGAGTCGGTGCAACCGGGGACCGCGTATCGCGGCACTACGCCCCGAAGGGGCGACGCAGCGGCGATGCACGAGTCGATGCAGCCGCGAGGAGAACCAGGGGGCGGCGGCACGGCGGCCCGACGGGGCGACGCAGCGGCATCCCGATGCTCGATCGGCGAGAGGCGCACGGTACTCGGGACGATCTTCACGGGACCTGCGGAGGCGCGCGTAACCGACAGGGCAGGTCGGTCGCGCGGCATAGATGAGGCGGATCGCGGCGGCGAGCGGGTGATCAAGCCGATCGGGCGCGAGGTCGGGGACGCCGCTCGATGGAGACGGGGTGGCGGCGGAGTCCGCGATGAGGCCGGCGACGACAGACGGCGTGGGACGTCGCGGACGAGCTTGTCAGTACCGGCACCCGCTGCCAAAGCAGCGCCGGCGCCCGGGCAGCGAGGCCCGAGCGACCAACGGAGCAACGGCGTCCGAGTTGATGCAACCGACGAGCCTGACGTAGCCGTCCCGACACAGCCGAGAACGAGGCCTGCGAGGTAGACCGCCGGGCCGCCGTGCAGACGCGGCGAAGGGGGGTGACGTGGATCGATGAGCGGGCCGGCGCGCGAGCGACGGCTATGATTGGCCGTCGCATGGCGCGAGGCCGCCAGGTCGGGGTGATGCAGCTGTCCCGGTCGGAGCACGGCGGTGACGGCCGGCGCAGGGCGACGGGCGGACCGACGCGCGGACGGCGGCTGGCCCTAACGGGCCGCCTCGGCGCGCGTGGCCGCCGGGTCGGAGGAGAGGCCGGCTGGTCGCGCCGGGGTCGGAGTAGAGGCGCATGGGGGTCGACGGCGGCGGCGGGCGACGCAAACCGATCAAGAATAGATCGGAAAACCAAGAAGAAAAAACGCCGATCAAAACGACCGGCGAGAGAGAGAAAACCCGGATCAAAGGATCGGGGAAAAGACTCTCTAGGCAGCCGGCCAACACGGCCGGCGGACGAACCCTAGTTACGGGCGGCGCGGCCCCCGGCGGCAGTCATGGAGGCCGACCGCCCCAGGGGCGGCGCGCGGGTGCGGAAGCGGCTGCGGCTAGGGTTTAGAACCCGGAAACTGATACCATGTTAGAAGGGAGAGAGAGATTGTTGCGGAATATGATGGATGTATTATTGAGCCTCGAGGGCGAGTATATATTGAATACAAGACTTGGACGGCAAGACGCCTCTCCTAAAGATAAGGTAGGAATCCTAAACTACCAAATACATGTAACCCAAATATATCTCTAACAGATTTGGAACATCTTTTAACGAAAAACACTTACTAGTGACAAAGATAAGTATGTCCATGCCAAGATTCTTTATAACGCACACTAGCGTACGTCCAAACTACGATGTCCAGTCTTCTTTTCATGAACAGTGCATGAAAAGTGTGTAGCTAATTTGCTCGATCAAAATATCTCCAGACGTGTGGTATCAGCCTATGTACGGCTAGCAACGATGGCGAAATGACCAACCTGTGGTCTTTTGTTTATACTAACGAATCTATGAAGCTTTGTCTTCCAGGGAGAAAAACTCCCAGCTGGTCAATCGCTTTCTTCTCGTATGGCCGGACTGCCTAGCTCATAGAAAATTATGTCTGTGAGATATCCAACTGATGCGGATGTGGTTCGCGTTTTAGAATTTTATAAGGATCCTGTTTTTCTGGCAAAATGTAATTTTAAAGATCTAGTTCGTCCATACACCCCTGAAAAAATTATCTAGCTCGTCCATGATTTTTCTTTAGCGGAAGCCCCATCCTGACCAACTATTCTTCTTGTATCAAGTTCCGTAAGCCGCACTTTCCTCAATATGATTATTTATTACGCAGGTGTTATTAAGATATATTTTTTCCAATGGTCAGGTAGCTTCATCAAGGTCTTTCTCAGGCAGTGCAGACACACGTCCTCTTGAATGTTCATCTATACTCTTGAGTCAAATAGTTTCATTCAACAACCAGAAACCAATACGGTTGTAGAATAGCTCAGTGATTTAATTTGCAACAATTGTGAATCTCTGCTAGACAATCAGTCCTTAGCATGTCCCTGCCTCGTCCTACAGGTCAACACATGCTGGTCAATTGGGTGTCATTTCTGCATACTCCAATTACATACTAGTTATTGACATCTACACCTAGGGCTTTGAGTTTTTTTTTTTAAGAATACGCAATTGCATACCGTATTTTTATAGAAGAGGTGAAAACAAATTACAAGAGTGCCGCGCGTGAATGCGAACAAACACGCCGACGTACCCACAACCTAGATCGCTACAACTACTCTCTCACAAAACGGTGTAATCCTCCTACTCCACTAAGCGCTGTGTTCCAATCCTCCTACTCCAACTAAGGGCTTTGAGTTTGAGGTAGGTTCATTATCAAGACATGCATGCTAGCCACTCATTGAAGAACATTAATTTCAACTGCTTATTTACAACCAGATGATGTGGGTTTATTCAAATCTGATGTGCACCTCTAAATTTGTTATAGGGGCATGCTTCACTACACTTCCTAATATTTTTATAAAGAAGGGTAATTTCGTCTAATGTGTATTTGATGGCCGGTTTGTTAGGTTACACAAAGAAATCCCTATTCTTTAGGGAGGTTTGCTTCGGGCTCCACGGCTGGAGGAGCATGTTGGTGCATCACTAGTAGAAAACAGGGTACTGGTCCCGGTTTCAGAGGGCCTTTAGTCCCGGTTCTGGAACTAGGACAAAACAAACGTGACTAATGCCCAAAACCTTTAGTCTCGATTGGCTTACAAACCAGGACCAAAGGAGGTCCACGTGGCCGATGTGAGGCGCCCAGGCAGGAGGAACTTTAGGCCCGGTTGGTAACACCAACCGGGACCAAAAGGCAGCCACGCGTCTGCAGCACGCAGGTGCTCGGGTTTTTGTTTTTTTTAAAGGGGGTTTAGGGGTTTTGGAGGGTTAATTTAGGGGTTTTGTATTGTGTTAGCTAGCTAATAGAGAGAAGTGACATCTCTTTCTCCGTGCTTGGTCGACGCTAGCTACTATACATATAGAGAGAACTCGACGCTAGCTAGTAAGCAAATGAAGGAAACCATTAATTACACAAGATCGTCATGAACATATATAGAGAGAAGTGACCTCTCTTTCTCCGTGCTTGGTCGAACAACAAGTTTTCGTATATCTATCCGACGCTACTACATATATACAATATAACATCCATGACATCATCAAGCGCCAAACTCCCATTAAACGTCCGTATGGTATTCTCCGTGTTTAGGTATGACGTGGTCAATAAAGAATCCCACCAATTCCTATTGAATTGCTCGTATGCGATCATGGGGTAGGAGTTCTTCCTGCTTCTCCCACATCTAATTTAAAAAAGGGGGTCAATACATATATATGAATGAAACTCAACACAATTGATGGTAATAAAATAACATTATGAATATTGTTTATGTACTTCAAATTGTTTGTCAGAAAAGAAGCCCCGCTTAGAGGTCGAGTGGCGAATGAACTCGCAAACATAGTATCCACATAAATTATTCCCGGGTGCCTGGTACAAGCACTTTACGAGAATAGAGTTCAATCAAACTG
Source organism: Triticum aestivum (assembly GCF_018294505.1). Lineage (NCBI taxonomy): Eukaryota > Viridiplantae > Streptophyta > Magnoliopsida > Poales > Poaceae > Triticum > Triticum aestivum. The sequence continues at coordinate 599,820,489 of NC_057814.1, forward strand.
ATAAGTAAGCATGATAATGGTATTGATGATACTAGAATCAATGAGATATGCGCGGAACTAGCTAGTACTACTTACTTTGGGGTGTGTAAATCGCAGCTCCTTCAAACCCGGAACCATTCCGACGAACTTTTTCCAAACTCTGCCATGCAAAGGAAATGGTTACTTGATATTAGGAAATGAACGAAAGTTGTCGATATGATGTGATAATGATTGAACTTACTTTTGGAGCATTGCAGTCATGTCCGCATAATCCTTGGGATCTTTACGTCTCGAGTCTAAGACAATTACAACTCCCCCATCAAGCACAATGGATAGCAGAATAAAGTGGAAGCTGCACACACATAACTCATCAATTACATTACTTAACCTCGAGTATGCGAAACCGAATATGCACAAGACAGTAACACTCACTTGAAGTTGTAAGGAAAGAGTATTTCCCTTTTGTTTGATGTCGAAGGAATGCTTGTAGCAATTTTTCCTCAGTATCTTTGATTCTCTTTTTACTGTAAATTCATTTACGGTATTTGGGCTAATGAACCCAATGTCATAGATTTGTCCTATTTTGCATTCGACGATCTTCAATCTGCATAATATAGTGAGGATAATTATATATACATGCAATGAACGAGCTGAGCTAGAGACTTAATTACAGAAATAATACTTACAGATAGTAGTAAGTCATGAGTTGTTTGTCGAGGGCATCTTGATTGAATAACTGAAATAACTCCACAAATTCAACAGGCATCAGGTCGACTCCAATGATGTCGTGCTCTTCTTTAATTCTGACCATCAAACTATCGGCCCCATTCTTCCTGCAGCTTTCCAAGTACCATTCATGCAATCTTCGCATCATCGTTGTTAGAGGAGGATGATCAGGTTTGACGAGAGGCTTCCCGTGCTCGTATCTGAAGATCTGTACTACCTCAGCCGTTTCAAACTGTACATCACCGTCCACGTAATCACCAAGATTGGTACCGCGAAGTAGCCCCGAATGATTAGCGACGATATCGCTAGACACCTTGAGCGGGGGACACGATTTCTTCTCCTGTTCGCCGAGCTGGGGAATTGTTTTCCCACTTCTTTGTTTTGCTTCTCTTGCAGCACTGGAAGTACTTCCCGACCGCCGCGCTTGATCATATGTCTTTGCAATACAACGGTCATAGTTGGATTGAGGCGGAGGCGGTGGTGGTCGCTTAAGGGCATCTAGAGTGCGGTTCACTTTCACCGGATCTATCGTTTCCTTCGGAGGTGGAGGTTTCCGTTCAAAATGGGCATTCACTTCGGCTTCCACGATGCCATCGGTTTCCTTGTCAGTCCTCTCATATGGTAACTTTGGAAGAGGCTTGAGGCTTGGACCAAATTTTAATTTCTTCCCGCCTCTTGTACTGCTAGCTACCGGAGCGGCGGCGTCTCTCTTCCACCGTTGCTGAGGCGGCGAAGTCCGCTGACGCGGCGGATGATGCGGAGGAGGAGGCGGAGTGCGCTGATGCGCCGGATGAGGAGGAGGAGGAGGCAGAGTATGCTGACGCGCCCGAGACAGCTGAGGCGCAAGAGGACTCTGCTGAGGGGCCTCATCAGGCTGAGTCTGCTGAGGGGCCTCAACCGGCTGAGCAGGACTGTGAGGAGTCTGCTGAGGTGTCCTGTTCGGAAGCTTGATGTACTCCTTTCTCCATAGATAGGTACTCCTTAAAGCATTTTCCAGATGAATCTCCCCTTCACGTGTACGGTAGTCAAGCTCCAGCTCCACAAATCCCTCCATTATTTCATCCAGCGTCACAATAGCATAGCCATGTGAAATCAGACGGCAATGGAAAGTTCCCTCAGCTCGAGGAGGTACAACAGAGCCGAGTGCCGCCTTCAAGGTCAGGTTCTGCCATTTCGTCATTAGCACGCAATGTTCAGCCTCCGTGATACTATCCACGGGGTAGCGAGGAGCCGTGAAATCAGGCTAAACGAGCTCCGTGGAAGCCACGCTGCTTCTCCGCTGAGATGGTGGGGTAGCTTCTAGGGCAGCGTCGAAGGAAGGATCTGCGTGCCGCTGAGATGGTTGGCCGGTTGCTCGCTCGCTCTCAAGTTCCTCTAGTTTTGCTAATCTTGCACTGAGCTTTTGCATTTCGCTTGCTTCCTGTTTCCTCTTTCTCTCTCGGCTTCTATAACCACCGCTGTCGGGAAACCCATGCACCCACGGAACGGAGCCTGATGTGCCTCGTGTTTGTCCAGGGTGTTCAGGATTCCCGAGGGCCTCTGTCAGCTTGTCCTTCTCTCTGTCAGGAATGAACATCCCTTGCTGCGCTGCCTTGATTGTTGCCTTATTCTTCTGGATGGGTATTGCAAGTTGCTCATCTGTCCAAACACACTCCCCTGTTTCTGGGTCCAAAGTTCCCCCAACACCGAAAAACCAAGTCCTTGAATGATCTTGCTAGTGCAATGTCGCTGGTTGGACCCCTTTAGCAAGCAGGTCTTGCTCAGCTTTGTCCACAACGGCCGGGCTTTATAGTAGCCACCTGACCCCATGTGATGGTGATACTTCTTCTTTGCAGCATTTTGATTGTTTGTCAGTGACCTTTGCTTACCCTTCTCCGAATTCTTGTAGGCCACAAATGCGGGTCAGTGATCTCTTAGCTTCTCATATTGACCGATGAATTCTGGAGTCCCGTCTTTCTCGACAAACTTTTTGTTCAAATCTTTCTTCCAGTTCCTGAATAGTTCTGCCATCTTCTTAAGAGCAAACGCCTTGACCTTTCGCTCAATAACTAGGTTATTTGGATTCTCTTCTGGCGGTAGGCTGAAATTTTTCATCAGCGAGGTCCAAAGATCATCTTTCAGTCTATCCTGGACATAAGAAACTTCAGGGTCCTTCTTCTTATTCCATTCTTGGATGCTGATCAGGACGCTGTCCCTAACAACAACTCCGCACTGATGTACAAATGCATCCTTGGTCCGCTTGGGAGCAATCGGTTGGCCATCTCGAGCGACTTCTATGATCGTGAACCTTTTATCCTGGCGCAACCTTTTCTTCGGGCCTCGTCTCCTTATGGAAGTTTGGCTCGATCTGGAGGGCTAAAAGAAGAAAGAAGTGTTAATATATGTACATCCAAAACAATTAATGCATCAAGTCAGCACAGGCTTAACTAATATATATATATATATATATACCTCGCCAGACTTTGCAACAGTTAAGGCTCCCTCCTCCGTTCGATCGCCGGAGCCGTCATCATGATCTCCTTCCTCCGCTATTCGGTCACCGGAGCTGTCATGATCTCCTTCCTCCTCCATTGCTGGATCACCGGAGCCGTCATCCTCTCCTTCCTGACCATCGGTGTCGTTGAGAAACGACAAGGGATCACCTCCGTCGCGGATTATATCCCCCAACAACTCTTCTTGTTCTAAGTCTCTGTCCATAGTTTCTGCAAATATTACAACATGGCAATATACAAACATGAGAGATGGATTAGTGGCAAACATGGACTTAATTAATATCACAACAAGGAATCATATCCATATGAGCAATGGATTAGTGGCAAACATCATGCAAAGTTGACAAGTTTTATAACAGTCAGTTTCAGACGATCGTCGAGGACTACTCCCTCCTCGTGCATGTCTGATGAGTTCTCCTATCTTTCAAGAGAGGGTACTTTGCGGACCACCTCTCTCATGGTCGTCGAGGATACTTGCGGACTACTCCCCCCCCCCTCATTTTCCCGAGAGAGTTAGGGGGCATACTTGCCGACTCCTCCCCCATCATTTTCCCGAAATATTAAGGGGACATACTTGCGGACTCCTCCCCCCTCATTTTCTCGAGAGAGTTAGGGGACATACTTGCGGACTCCTCCCCCCTCATTTTCCCGAGAGAGTTAGGGGACATACTTGCGGACTCCTCCCCCCTCATTTTCCCGAGAGAGTTAGGGGACATACTTGCGAACTCCTCCCCACTCATTTTCCCGAGAGAGTTAGGGGACATACTTGCGAACGCCCCCCCCCCCCTCATTTTCCCGAGAGAGTTAGGGGACATACTTGCGGACTCCTCCCCCTCATTTTCACGAAGCATGCCACATCATCGCATAACATGCATCAGAAAAGGCCCACCCCAACTACCACATGTCTCTCAACATGCAAAATATTTTACAACTATATGGAAATCAAACATAATAAATTTTACAACTATATGGTAATCAAACATAATAAATTTTACAACTATACATCAATCCATCCATATGAACATATTCCCGCAACAATGTAATAAAAAATTAAAAAAAATTAACATACGAACATTTTCAAGATATGAACCTATGAAATTATACATCAATCCATCCATCCATATGAAAATATGAACGTTCTAAACATATGAACATACAATTTTTTTTTAAGAAAAGAATGGTTTAAGGAGCGGCGGCGGCCGCAGGGCAGGGGCGGCGGCGGCACAGCGCAGGGCAGGGGCGGCGGCTGCAGGGCAGGGCAGGGGTGGCCGCAGCGCAGGGGAAGGCCGAAGTTCACTGGGGGCGGCATCGACGCAGGGGCGGCGGCGAGGGCGTCAGCAAGGGCGTCAACGGCGAGGTGGAGCAGCCTGACGGCGTCGACAGGGAAGAGGGCGGCGAGGGCGTCGACGGTGTTCTTGGGCAGCCTGGCGGCGTTGATGTGCTCGGCGTCGTTGGGGGCAACTGCAGATGAACTCTGAAAAATTCCTAAGTCCCTGCTTATATACCCAACCCTTTCGTCCCGGTTGGTGCCACCAACCGGGACTAAAGGGCAATTTCAGCAGCCCAAAGGGCGGGAAGCAGAGACCTTTGGTCCCGGTTGGTGGCACCAACCGGGACGAAGGGGGAGCATTGGTCCTGGTTGGTGGCTCGAACCGGCACGAAAGGGTGGCATTGGTCCCGGTTCGAGCCACCAACCGGGACCAAAGGCCTGTGCCTGGCACAGCCGCGGTGCGGTTGGATGTTTAGTCCCACCTCGCCAAGCGAAGGGCGCCCAGACCTGTTTATAAGCCCCGTCGCGGCTGCAACGTCGAGCTCCTCTCTAAAGCAGGCCTGTGGGCCTAACCGACCTCTGTCTGCCCTATGGGGCCTACTTGCCCAGCGGGCCTGCGTCCTGGCCCAACTAGTAGTTGGGTTCCTAGTCGTATGCAGGCCGTTCTAGCCTAGTAGGTGGGCATTTGTTTCTGTTATTTTCGTTTTCTATTAAAGATTTTATTTTAGTTGATTATTTTTAGTTCATTCTTTGTAACAAATAAATACTTTGATAATTTTAGTTAACATTATTTTGATTCTTTTTAGTTCATTCTTTTTGCTTAATGTTTTAGTTGATTTTTTTAGTTCATTATTTTTAGTTAATATTTTAGTTGATTCTTTTTAGTTCATTCTTTTTAACAAATAAATACTTTGATAATTTTAGTTAATATTATTTTGATTCTTTTTAGTTCATTCTTTTTAGTTAATGTTTTAGTTGATTCTTTTTAGTTAATATTCTAGTTGATTCTTTTTAGTTCATTCTTTTTAACAAATAAATACTTTGATAATTTTAGTTAATATTATTTTGATTCTTTTTAGTTCATTCTTCTTGCTATTGAAGAATATTATATTCAATTGATTCTTTTTAGTTCATTCTTATTGCTCTTAGAGTTTTATAAAATCTTTCTTGTTCATTCTTTGAGCTAAATGACCCTGAAATTGAAAGCACTACAAATGAATTCTTAAAAGGTTGAAAGTTGGCATGGTATCATCATTTGACCCACATAACACGTGCTAAAAAGTTGAGAGGGTTACGGCAAAAGCTGGATGCACTTCGTGTACAAAATGGACAATCTCTTTCGAAGTATCAGGGTTTCGGACGAAAACTCATCTGTTACAAAGGGATTTCATTTTTTTGAACTTAATTTAACTCCAGACTTTTTGTGTGTTCAAAAATGCACCATTCAAAGCCACATTATCAATTTTCAACCCTTTCTGATTTCATTTGGTATTTTTCATGCATTTACTGATTCTTTTAGCTAAATGACCCTGAAATTGAAAAGCACTACAAATGAACTCTGAAAAGGTTGAAAGTTGACATGGTTTCATCATTTGGCCCACATAGCATGTGCTAAAAATTTAAGAGGCTTACGGCAAAACTGGATGCACTTCGTGTATAAAATGGACAATCTCTTTCGAAGTATCAGGGTCTCGGACGAAAACTCGTCTGTTACAAAAGGCATTTCATTTCTTGACATGTAACTGCAGTGATATTGTAGATCACCGCCATCATCAGAATAGTTGTGGAGAGAAAGTCTTCACTTTTTCTTTGTGTTTGTCACTTGCTTATTGCGCCATAACCATGGATAATCTTTATCGTTTAACAGGGTGCTTGGGTCAGCCTTGAGTCTGAATGGAGGAATTTCATGAAACTTTTTATAATCTTCAGACATGTCTGTCTTACCCTCCACTCCCATGATGTCTCTTTTCCTTGAAAGAACTATGTGGCGCCTTGGCTCATCGTATGATGTATTCGCTTCCTTATCTTTCATTTTCTCGGTTTGGTAGACATGTCCTTCACATAGAAAACCTGCGCCACATCATTGGCTATAGGACGAATGGTTCGTCTGTGTACCCAAGATTGTTCATATCCACTGTTGTCATTCCGTACTGTGGGTGTACCTGTACCCTGCCTCCTGACAGATAGACCCATTTGCACCAAAACAAAGGGACCTTAAAATCATGTCTATAGTCAAGTTCCCATATGTCCACTGTGTAACCATAATATGTGTCCTTTCCCCTGTTGGTGGCTGCATCAAGGCGGACACCATTGTTTTGGTTGGTGCTCTTTTGATCTTGGGCGATCGTGTAAAATGTATTCCCATTTATCTCGTACCCTTTATAAGTCAATACAGTCGAAGATGGTGTCCTGGCCAACGAGTACAGCTCATCTGCAACAGTGGTGTTACCCGTGAGATGTGTTTGCAACCAACTGCCGAAAGTCCTGATGTGTTCACATGTAATCCAGTCGTCACACTGCTCCGCGTGTTTGGAGCGTAGAATATCCTTGTGTTCATTGACATACGGGGTCACCAAGGTAGAATTCTGTAGAACTGTGTAGTGTGCTTGAGCCCAAGAATTCCCGTCCTTACATATTATTGAGTACGCTCCTAGTGTGCCTTTTCCATTCAGTCTCCCCTCATACCGCGATTGAGGGAGACCAATCTACTTAAGGTCAGGAATGAAGTCAACATAAAACCCAATGACCTCCTCTGTTTGATGGCCCGTGGAGATGCTTTCTTCTGCCCTAGCATGGTTACGAACATATTTCTTTAAGACTCCCATGAACCTCTCAAAGGGGAATATATTGTGTAGAAATACAGGGCCCAGAATGGCAATCTCGTTGACTAGATGAATTAGGACGTGCATCATGATATTGAAGAAGGATGGTGGGAACACCAGCTCGAAACTGACAAGACATTGCACCAAATCACTCTTTAACCTCGGTAGCATTTCTGGATCGATTACCTTCTAAGAGACTGCATTGAGGAATCCACATAGCTTCACAATGTCTAATCGAACGTTTTCCGGTAGAAGCCCCCTCAATGCAACCAGAAGCAGTTGCGTCATAATCACATGGCAGCCATGAGACTTTATATTCCGGAACTTTTTCTCTGGGATATTTATTATTCCCTTTATATTGGACGAGAAGTCAGACGGGACCTTCATACTGAGAAGGCATTCAAAGAAGATTTCCTTCTCTTCTTTGGTAAGAGCGTAGCTGGCAGGACCTTTATACTGCTTTGGATGCATGCCGTCTTTTTCGTGCACACGTTGCTGGTCCTCCCTTGCCTTCGGTGTATCTTTTTTCTTCCCATACACACCAAAGAAGCCTAGAAGGTTCACGCAAAGATTCTTCGTCACGTGCATCACGTCGATAGCAGAGCGGATCTCTAGGTCTGTCCAATAGGATAGGTCCCAAAATATAGATTTCTTCTTCCACATGGGTGCGCATCCCTTAGCGTCGTTCGGAACAGATTGTCCGTCAGGACCCTTTCCAAAGATTACATGTAAATCCTTGACCATAGCAAGTATGTGATCACCAGTACGGAGGGCGGGCTTCTTCCAGTGATCTGCCTCACCTTTGAAATGCTTTCCTTTCTTTCGACCTTAATGGTTGGTCGGAAGAAATCGATGATGTCCCAAGCACACATTCTCCCTGCATTTCTCCGAATATATACTTTCGGTGTCATATAAATAGTGCATGCATGCGTGGTATCCCTTGTTTGTCTGTCCTGAAAGGTTACTGACAGCATGCCAATCATTGATGGTTACAAACAGCAACGCATGTAGATCAAATTCCTCCTGTCTGTGCTCATCCCACACATGTACACCTTTTCCATTCCACTGCCATAAAAGTTCTTCAACTAATGGCCTTAGGTACACATCAATGTCGTTGCCGGGTTGCTTAGGGCCTTGGATGAGTACTGGCATCATAATGAACTAAGGTAACAATGAGTCACGGGCCACGTGCTATGATTGCTGCTCTGCTCGCCAAAAGGATTAACGCCATCTGCGCTTAAACCAAACCATACGTTCCTTGCGTCACCTGCAAAGTCCCCCCACCTTCTCTCGATTTTTCTCCACTACGACCCATCAACGGGTGCTCTCAACTTTCCGTCTTTCTTACGGTCCTCTTTGTGCCATCGCATCAACTTGGCATGCTCTTTGTTTTTTAATAGACATTTCAACCGTGGTATTATAGGAGCATACCACATCACCTTGGCAGGAACCCTCTTCCTGGGGTGCTCGCCCTCAACATCACCAGGGTCATCTCGTCTAATCTTATACCGCAATGCACCGCATACCGGGCATGCGCTCAAATCCTCGTACGCACCGCGGTAGAGGATACAGTCATTAGGGCATGCATGTATCTTCTGCACCTCCAATCCTAGAGGGCATAGAACCTTCTTTGCTTCGTACATACTGTCGGGCAATTCATTATCCTTTGGAAGCTTCTTCTTCATTATTTTCAGTAGCTTCCCAAATCCGTTGTCAGATACACCATTGTGTGCCTTCCATTGCAGCAATTCCACTTTGGTACCGAGCTTTGTGTTGTCATCCTCGCAATTTGGGAACAACCCTTTTTTGTGATCCTCTAACATGTGATCAAACTTCAACTTCTCCCTTTCACTTTGGCATTGTCTATTTGCATCAACAATGACTCGGTGAAGATCATCATCGGGCACATCGTCTGGTTCCTCTTGACCTTGAGCTTCCCCCATTGCATTATCACCGTATTCGTTGTCTTCCATCATAACCCCTCTTTCTCCGTGCTTGGTCCAAACATTATAGTGTGGCATGAAACCCTTCTCAAGCAGGTGGACGTGAAGGGTTTTTGAGTCAGAGTAATCCTTCGTATTCCCACAGATAGGGCATGGACAATACATAAAACCCTTCTGCTTGTTTGCCTCAGACACTTCGAGAAAAATATGTAGGCCCTTAATGTACTAGGAGGTGCATCTGTCACCGTACATCCATTGTCGGTTCATCTGTGTGCATTATATAATTAAGTGTATCAAAACCATTACAGAACATCATGAATAGAGAAGTGACCAAATTAATAGAAGTTCATCATCACATTAAAACCGAAGTAAGTAGTGATCAAATGTTATTACTCAAAAAATAAATACATAAAGTTCATACATAGTTCTTATTGAACAACATATAGCTCCCTACATCATCTAATCAAAACATACATTGAAACTATGTAAAATATTTCAATGCAACAACAAATGCGATCATAATCGCAACTAAGGTAACAATTGATCCAACGGCATAATGTTACCAAGCCTCAGTATGAATGTCATATTTTCTAATCTTTCTAATCTTCAAGCGCATTGCATCCATCTTGATGTTGTAATCATCAACGACTTCCACAACATCCAACTACAATTCCATCTTCTCCTCCTCAATTCTTTTCAATTTTTTCTTCAAGTAATTGTTTTCTTTTTCAACTAAATTTAACCTCACACAAGAGGGCCGGTTGCAATTTCCGGTTCACATATATACCTCCTAGATAAAAACATCTTTGTCACGTTGGTCGGCATAATTTTCATAAACACTAAATGAAACAAATAGTTATAAACGATATTGTACCACATCCGAATCATAGACAGGACGAGGGACGACGGGGGCGGATACCAAAACCATGGCAGTGTATAATAACAAACAATAATAAAAGTAAGAAAATTATACAAGTATCTATCTAAATCATACAAGTAAGAATTTTTTTTAGAAAGAAGATAAGAATAAGAGGCTCACCACAGTGGCGCCGGTGACGAGATCGGCGCGGGCGATCGACGGCGGTGAGGACGGGGATGGGACCGTCAAACCTAGACAAATCATGAGGAAAATGGAGCTTGGAGAGGAGAAAGCTTAAGTGTGGCTCGGGCATTTCATCGAACACCTCATGTGCATAGGAGGTGAGAGCAGAGCAACACACCTGCACACGCCAGCCGGCCAAAAAACAGAGGAGTGAGCGGGCAGGGGCGGGGATATATATAGGCATATCTTTAGTCCCAGTTGGTGGCTAGAACCGGGACAGAAGACTGACCTTTGGTCCCGGTTCTAGCCACCAAGCGGGACTAAAGGTGCTGGGCCAGGAGCGAGGCCCATTGGTCCCGATTCGTGTCTGGAATCGGGACCAAAGTGGTCAGACGATCCGGGACCAATGGCCCCCGAGGCCCGGCCGGCGCCCTGGCCTCACGAACCAGGACTGATGCACCCTTTGGTCCCGGTTCGTAAGTGAACCAGGATTAATGCCCTTATCCTCGCCTCGACCAAAGCCCTGTTTTCTACTAGTGCATGTGTGGTCAATTCATAGTGGCAGTGAGTTTAGGTCACTTTTCCGTGAACATGGAATTGGTCAACACATCCCAATTAAAAATTCAAACGGACTAATGTCTATGTTCTGCTCTCACATGAGAATCGAAATGGTCCTACATTTTAGGAAATTTGTTAACCGATGTGCACAGTAAGCACAAAATAGTCGACTTTACCTTTATAATGATAGGGTATGTTTTAGGGGCGATTTGGATCATTTCCCTTGAGACATCCTGCCAAAAAATTGGACGTTGACCCAGCCTTGGGTGCTCATTTGGATGAAGACCAAATAATTGGTGCGCCCACACCTCTACGGCATCCCAACTACAATTATCAGGCAACTTTTTGGCATGTCGTGGACTGCGAAATCCTGCCCAATTATTTGGAAAGCCCACGATTGCCAGGTATCCACTATTATACTTTGTATAGTATACGATGTATACCTTGTATTTCTATATAAACCCTCTTATAAATATATTTGACAAGCCGCCCTTAGAGGCCGAGCTGCCCACCCAAACAAAATCGCAAACCCCTCTTTAGCATGGTATATCAGATGGAAAACGTTCATGTCCGGTGCGCCACGTTGGATCCTATGAGCCAGCCACGTTCACTCCCCACGCGTTATTTATGGGCCCTGCAAACCGCATCCATCTTCCTCCTCCCTTATCCCTTTCACACAGTTTTCCCCCAAATCAGACACGACCTGCTCTGCTCCGACGACGTCCGCCTCCATCTGCCCCGCGCATTTCCGGCAAGCGGCCGCATCCACCTCGCCCTGCGCTGCTTCGGCGACCTCCTCGCCTCCACCTGCCCCGTGCTGCTCTGACGAGGGGCTGCATCTACCTACCTCCACATTTCTCCAGCCTTTTGACCTGCCCCACGCTGCTCCGGCGAGCGCCTCGCCCTCGACCTGTCGCCATGCCGCTCCGGCGAGCGTCGTCGTGCTCCACCCGTGCAGGAACGGCGACTACGTTATGCACGAGCGGACGAGATGCTGGAATCGGTGTCGGCGGGAGCTTCAATCGGTGGTATTTTTTGCTACATCTGACTTCTTGTTTTGCTGGAATCAGCAGCAGTTCTTGCCCCTTTTTCGCAGCTACTACCTCGAAGGCTTCGTCGATGGCACTTTACCGTGCGTCATGCAGTTTGTCCCATCCACCACGCCCGATGGCACTCGGGTCGCCGTCCTAAACTCGGGCTGTCACGCTTGGACTGCTCAAGACTAGGCAATCCTCTCAGTAATCTGGTCGTCTGTCACCGAAGGCATTGCTAGCATGGTTCTCTTCGCAGCCACTCAAGATGACAGGATGGTCCTCAAAGGGAGTTTTGCTTCTCAATCCACCGCTCCTTCTATGGCGATCTGACAACAACAGCAAGATATGAAAAGAAAATATGATCTCTCTATATCCGTCTACTTCAACAAAATCAAAGATCTCGCCGATACACTCACTTCTATCGGTCAACCACCCGATGACGAAGAATTTACTTCATTCATTCTCAATGGTATTGAAAGTGTGTAGGACTCCCTTGTTGAGGTTATCCATGGACGTGACACGCCTATCGCACATCGTGATCTCTACGGACACCTTCTCGGGACAGAACATCGGCTTGAAACTCGTCGCACCACAGAGGTTTGCACCAACAACCCCTCTACCAACGCGGCGTACCTGCAGGTCGCGCCCTTCCTAGAATCCTCGCTCCAAAAGTGGCGGCCCCCACACTTCTTTCCGCCCTGCCACAGCAGAAGCCATTGGTTACCAATGGTAGCAATCGGGAGGGCTCACGCTTGGGGTGCCAGCTGTGCGGTAACCAGAGCAATCGTCCCTCCCGTTTACATAAGAGCCTCAAGCGCGATTTCCTAGGTATCGGCAATGACAGATGCAACAATGAGCGGCAATGGTAACACAAGGGCATACCCCTTCTTATCCTGTTGACGCAAGCTAGTACATGGATACTGGTGCTACAGATCATCTGACGAGCGAGCTCTCGAAGCTTGGGTCGTTCGAGTCCGACTAGGGCCATGACAACGTTCACGCAGCACGTGGGTATGCATATCTCTCATATTGGTCAAACATCTCTTCCAAAATCTATATCTCGTTAACTTCAACTATCCAATGTTCTTCATGTTCCTTCTGTTACTCGCAACCTCTTGTCTATTCCTAGACTTACTTATGACAAATGATGTTTTTGTTGAATTCATCCATTCTATTTTTTTTGTTAAGGTCCGAGCAACACGGGACATTCTACTTAGGGTTTGCTTGGCAGGTCTATCACAAACCAAACAACCTCGTAATCTCAACCGTTCATCGCTCATGCAGTGGTTCCACTGAGGGCCATCTCTAGTGGTGTTTCTTGTTGGCCCACTTGAGATTTCCGACAGTGATGGGACTTTTGTACTTGTGGATTGGATCAAAGAAAATGCGGTGTATCCTAAAATCCTCCTTCGCCATTACTCGACCCTCTCGTGCATCATATATAAACCACAACGCATTACATTTTACCGTAATATGTTTTCAAATATCCGATATCTCTGATGTAAATTACAAAGTGATTTTAGTTAAAAAGTTGATAGGTCGTCTCTCCAGGGGTGTGAGAGGTTGGGAAACCCAGTGCCCTCGATCTCGGCCCTTAGATAGGTTAGTGTTATGGTTTTGTGGCAATGCATCATTGTGGTACCGCGGTGGTCTCGGTCTGGCGATGAAGGTCAGCTCGAGCCTCCCCATCTTGACGCAGTCATCTATGGCAGCGACAAGGGCTCGATGGCGTAATTTTATGCCGGCAGTTCCATCCAACAAGAGGTTAAGTTTGTAATGTTTTGCCAGTGCGGTGTCATCTTTCTTTCTTAGTTGACTCCTTCATCCTCATCTCCATCACGTCCATGTGACCTCCAGTGATGGTGCGGGGCATGTGAGAAATTACGGAGGCTTGAATTTTTAATTTGGTTCTACATCTCTTTCAGCAAAGGCAGGTTCAGCTCCAAAGTGTTGGTCCGACAGGGCTGTGCCCTTGATGACTTCCTGTTCCAGATCAACAATGAGATCAAAATGGCTCCGCCAAGGCTTGCGACGGCGGCGCATTTTGCCTGGTTGGGTCGAAGAAGTCGACCGGGCCCAATGACTTCGATGTAATTTTTTTCTCATGGTTATTAGTACTGTGGATTCGGGTAATAGACTTGAATGATTCTTTTAGCAAAACTAGGTATATGCATGTGCGTTACCACCGTAGCGAAATACGTGTTAACACAACAATACGATCATACGGGGCATATCTTTATACAAAAAATAGAAAAATTTATGTGTTGGTTATATAAAGCATAAATTTCTGTCATTTCTTAAACTGGAAAATCTTGGTATGTGCCCGTGATTGACCTGCTTTATTAGCTTAACGAAAATAAAAGTTTGCTTGATATTTATTTGTCTATGGACCAAGATCTTATTCTTATTTATTTTTATTGAGTTATCAAGATGTCTGGCCGATATTAGATTTTACCATACGAAATAATTTATTTATGTAGTGTAAATTTATTGCTTTATACTCCTATAATTTGATCTGGTTTTTTGGGTAACCAAAAATTGGTTTGCTGAAAGCTAGGAGGAGATGGAAAACCACCAAAAATCGATGGAGAGTGGGAGTTTGGACTTGGGGGTGGTGGAAATAAAACTGAGTGAAAGATGGAACCTTAGATTTATTTGCAGTTGTAGAGATGGAGAAAAATAACTAGTGACAAGACAAATACGACCACGCCAAACTTTTTTATGACGCACGTCCAAACTATGAAATCCAGTCTTCTTTTGCTCAGAGAAAAAATATCTCCAGAGGTGTGGTGTCGGCTTATGTACGGCTAGCAACGATGGCGAAGTGACCACCCTGTGGTTACCATTCTTTTGTTCATACTAACGAATATGTGGAGTTTTGTATTTTCCAGGGAATAAATTCTCAGCTGATCAACCGCTTTCTTCTCGTACGGCCGGGCTGCCTAGCTCATACAAAATTAAGTCGGTGAGATATATCCTGCTGATGTGGATGTGGTTGGCATTAGAATTTTAAATATCTAGCTCGTCCATGATCTTTCTTTAGCGGAAGCCCGTTCCAGACCAACTATTCTTGTATCAGAATCATAGATGTTGCGTAAGCGCACACTTTGCCCAATATATTTATTTATTACACTAACAAAAGAGCCTTGCAACGGGTACCATAATTGCGGCCTTAAAATCAAGTCACTGAGAATATAATACCTATAATGATCATAAATGTTATACCCATAAATATTCTACCCGGGAAAGAGCGCCTATGTAGCCTGGATGACTTCAATATTTTCTCTATCCCATTCAACGCAACACTCCTAATAATCACTGCAAGCGAAAGAGGCAATGCTTTTTGAAATCATTGATGCTCGAGGCAATACTGCAGGGCAGACTCGCCATCACCTCACGTAGTCAAGCTGTAGTCGGTGATTTCAACCATGCATGGTGACCAAGAAACACACTCGTCAAGACGGCAAGACACTGTGATGAAGATACACGATGGTTTAACTCAATGCCATCTATGTGAACTTTCTGTTATCGGTAACCCCATCCGGACCTGGGCTGCTGGGTGCAATGCTTGACACCAACATCACCGATCCATCATTGGTCATGCATGTATTGATGAAGGTTCGGAAACTTGCTGGTTGCTTGATCGTTCAAGAATCCGGAGAATCGACGTCAAAGTACACATGATAACTGAGGCTGGCTGATTGATATGGTTCCCGCAGCTGACGATTGATCTAGTATGAGTTACAATTATTTCATTATACTGTAGCTAGCTTGAGAGTAAGGATGGCAATTTTACCCATGGGTACGGGTACCCGCAGATACCGTATCCGCATGGGCAGGGTATGGGCATAATTTTATACCCACAGGTAGTACTCATATCCTACCCATTAAGTCATGGGTAGGGCACGGGTATAGTGTTTTAGCCATGGATATACTCATACCCTACCCGTTTATACTGACATGTGAATCTTAGACGTGATTAACAAGTGTTCCTACGCTAAAGTTGTGTCGTGAGCTTGTCAACCTTGTTAAAGTTGTCACCAATTTTTAATTTGTATTGAGATAATTGGCATGTGCTCATGTATATGTTATTGAGTTGAGATCAATGTTTTTTGGTCAAATGTGCTATAGATGAATGTAAAATTGTGAATAACCTGTGTACTATTTGATCTACCGGCCCGTTGCGTACGTACCCAATGGGAGTGGATAACTGTGGGCATGGATACGGGTAATGTTTCATACCCGTGGGTACGGGTATGGGTAGAATTTTTTGCCCGTTGACTACACTGGTATGGGTATGGTATTGATCTACCTGCATCATACCCTACCCATTGTCATCCTTACTTGGGAGGGGTATTTTGGGTCCCGGATCTTACCTTTCTTTCTTTTGCTGCCACTGAACTAAAGCATGTTAATGGCTTTGCAGTTAGGTAGCTTTCAACCCTGCCATGGGTGTGCGCTTGTCAAGCTTCCCATGCATTCGAAACCCGCCATGTGCATGTGTGCTACCTATGGAGCGGACGCAGAGCGCTCACTGCCACGTCTGAGCCAGTGTCGGCCAGGTCGATCTTGTCCTCGCGGATTTTGAGTGTGGCGGATGAGAGGGAGAGTGGGAGATAGCAGCTAGTCGAGCTACGATCTGTCCGACCAGCTCGGCCGGATCTTGCTATCTCCACTCTCCATCGGCGGCGGACGGGAGATGTGAGGTACCACGAATGACGCATGGTAAGAGCAAGTACAATAGAGCTGACTCAGTCGGCTATAAGAATTAAATTAATATATTTCTACTTAGTTGGAGGAAAGAGAAGAGGAGAGAGAAGGTAAGCGGGCTCTTCGTGAAGAGCCAGCTCTAGCACGTGCTCCTAGGCACTTTGTGAGAATGAAAGGTGGGTCACATAATAAAAAAAAATAGTACACTCTTTTGATGTACTATTATACATGTTGGCTATAAAATAGACTGTAAATGACATGGCACTGGCGTATAGCCAGCAGCTGGCTATACTATTAACCATGCTCTAAGACTGAATCTCCTCGAAGATGACACAATGGAGAGGCGAGCGTTCCGCAGGAAGTAGAGTAGCCTCCGCCCCAGCCGGTTTATTGCGTCATGACCTCGACAAAGTAATACTAAAATCCGTGGTGCCGTTTGCCGCACCCCTTCTTTTTGATTTTTATGTTAACCAAGGTGTCGTTGGCCATGCGGACACGATTTAGAGTTCGGGTCCGGGTGGAATTATTTCTCTTTGGGATATTGAGTCAGACGGAAACACGGAGCTTAATCGCATCAATATAAAATGTTATATTCCTCTCTTTTCTCAAACTGTGTTGGCAATGTTAGACCGGAAAACCACGGGCAGCAGGGCTCACCCTACAGAGCCTTGCGTTGGTACCCCTCCCCCTCACAAACCGTATAAGGGCATATGGTAATTGGACAATAAGATATACCCACCTCCATATGTGGCACGTACGAGTAGACTACACAACCCCGCCCGCCACACTAAACACTCTGTCCCGGGCCTGGCCCATTTCTTTTTCTTTTTTTGGCCTTCAAAAAATAGGTGCGTGAGGTAGGATTTGAATGGTTACTTGTTTATTCTTCTTGTTGGCTTACTTCTATCAACTGTAACTAACCGAGACAACTCACTTGTTGTGCATGGTTACTTGTTTATTCTTCTTGTTGTGCATGGTTACTTGTTTATTCTTCTTGTTGTGCATCTCCTTAGTCTAGTTTTCTTCTGTTTTTGGTTTTGTTTGGCCTTTTTTTGCCATTTTCCTTTTCTTAAATTCATGAAGATTTCCAAAATTTTGTGAACTTTTTCAACCCATGAACTTATTTTTTGAATTTGTGACCTTTTTCGAATGAATGGATGCTATTCAATTTCGCTTACTTTTCTCAAATTCACGAACTTTTTTGTCAAATTCATGATTTTTTTAAAAAAAATCATGAACTATTATTGGCATTTATGAACTTTTTTTTTCAAATCCGTGAACTTTTTTGTGCAAGTGATAAGCTTGGCCCATCTATTTGACGTCCCTGCAGCACGCGCGTGTTGGTCGCTACATGTGGCAGAAACTTTCCAACAACAACACAAAAAAACCAACAAAATGGTTTTTCCGATTCGTTCTTGATCTGTCAGTTTTAATGCCCACCCCTAGCTCCAAGGACGGAAAAGTTCGCGAAACTGAAAAAAGTTAATCGATTTGAAAAAAAGTTCATGAATTTGACAAATCAATT